>NC_050451.1:87667555-87967555 GCF_903995425.1 Onychomys torridus | reverse complement strand
AAGGATGGAAGCATTTATGTAGCTTTCTGTGTCATCGGCTGGAGAGTTGGATTATTCTAGTAGCAGCTTCCAGAGAGGGAGGGGGCAGTATCGCCATGGAAACAAGGATTTGTGTAAGAGGAAGAGAGCTTGTGAATGGAAGTTGTATGACGGAAGGGAAGCTTAGTTTTAAGTTTTGGCCAGTTTCAGTTTTGTGCCCTCAGTCACCATTTACTTGGAAACCACCCTGTTAGTCCTCGGCACTCAGTGTTGTGAATGAACTACATAAAACAATAATACATCGAACTGATTAAACATTTAATAATTAGCTGTCTTGCTAGTGAAGTAGCCAATCTAACTAAACTATTTTATCAACCTATTGATTATAAATTATCCTGTTTTTATTTCCTACTGTGCCTTCATGGAGGATGAGCTCAATAGATATTGTTTGATTAGTATTTTTATTCCTTTGCCTTTATTAATTAACACATTATATGGGCAGGGGTCATCCCTAGGCCTTTGTGTGTACTAGGTGTGTTCTGCTCTGCTCTATTCACATCCTAATTTTGTTTTTAATGATGTCTTATGTATATCAATGTGCTGTGGGATGTTCTGTATGTTAAAATGTGTTGCTCTGATTGGTTAATAGATAAAACACTGATTGGCCAGTAGCCTGGCAGGAAGTAGCCAGGTAGGACCAGAAAAACTCCAGCTACTTTAATGTGCAAGACATTGGGTGCTAGATGCTACAACACTAAATAATACAACCATCTCTGACACAAAGAGAATTTACACTCAGAAAACATGAATGGGTTTACACAAGAGCATAAGAATGGACATTGTTCAATGTTTATGACTTATTTGTTGATTCAGAACTTTTAACAGACTCATTTCCTTTCTTTCAATCACCACTTATGAGCTGCAACTGTCCTCTTCCTCCTTAAAAAAGAAAAGAGACTGAGTTTATAGGAAGAAACCATTAGGGTGACACCCACAAATAAATGACACAGCACAGTTTGGCACTTAAATCCTGGCTCTTAAATCAAGTGACTTTACGTTGTCCTCATATGTACATCACACACAGTAGAGGCAAGTCCAAAAACAGACTTCACAAAGGGCTCTGTGTGTGGCAACATTATGTCTGGCATAGATGATCTAGGAACTGCCAGGGCAGTGACTACTCATGTTGATGTTGAAAGAGCTAGTCTACGGATGGATCATTGTCAACATGGAGTGCAGCAGGTCCAGAAACAGTTTGAAGATTCATTAGTACGGTACGTATAGATTTTATGGTAAAAGGTTCCATGTTGAGTATCAGAGTATCACATTCATTCTGAGGCAGATAAGTAATTGGAACACTCAAGAAAATGGGGTTTTCTCTTCAGTTAGGGCCAATCACATCCCAGGCACAGAACCCCTGCCTGCATTGAATAGTACAATTTTTTTAAAACTTTTTCAAAAGGAACAGAGTTTAACTAAAGAGCTGGCTACTGTTTGACACAGTTGGATAAAGGAGTAGCCAAGGAATCCTGTGTGCATGTTCTAGTTTTTATTGTAATTGCTGGCCACATTCCACTGTTTTGTAAATATGCTCTATATCTAACTGAGGACACATGAAGTCCAGTTTAATATAAATGACAGTGCTATCATAGGAACTTACAGACATTCATTCCCTTATAGGCTGGAATACTAATGCCAAGATGCAAATCTTCTGATTCCTCATCTCCCATTTCTTTGTTAAATATTAATATATTAATTTATATGAACACTGCTTGCCGCAAACGCTTCTCTTCATCACCCTACCCATCAAAGTTAAATGATACTACTTAAGCCTTCATTTAGGAAGTAGAGGGCTCTTGCTTAAATATTATGATTGTAGTTTTATAGATAGAGACTAGGAAGCAAAGGTTGGCAACATTTATTTGCATTGGCTTTATAAGGCACTGTATGCTGAATATTGCATTCAACACAGTGACATTAATTCATCCACCATGGTTTTATACTGTCAGACTTAAGGCAGCTGAAGAGTAGCTGTGGGCAAAGGAAGTGACCTGTGGGGTTTTTCTGCTATAGCAAGACACAGACTTCTGAGATGCATCTTATCTTTGGATCTTGAGTTCCAGCCAGGTTTGCTCAATAAATATTTGCTTTTAATGAGCTATTATTTTTATGAATAACTATATAAGATTTTAATCACTAAAAGTTGATGTACTTGTTTCTTGTGATCTAACTAATTCTTGGATTCAATCCATGTGTTGTAATGAGTCTTTTTTCTGTCCTAGTCAGCACCCAAATAATGACATGGAGACTTGTTATTAACTATGAAAGCTTGGCCTTAGCTTAGGCTTGTTTTTAACTAGCTCTTATAACTTAAATTAACCTGTTTCTATTAATCTACATTCTGTCATTCACTGACCATCCTATTTCATCTGGGTCTTTTGCCATCTCTCCAGTGCCTAGATTCATCTTCTGCTTCCTCTGCCTTTGCCTGGAAGTCCCCCCTGCTTAGATATTGGCCATTCAGCTCTTTATTAAACCAATTGCAACAATGTATCTTTACACACTGTATAAATATCCCACAACAGTGTGTGGGTTTTCATAAGCTGTTATTTTGACTAGTTCTATAAATATACAAAATCTTAGCCATTGTTTAAAATGATTTAACTTTTAAACCTTTGTATAGGATTTGTACATGTGTAGGAATCAGCTCTTTCTCCAACCTGGAATTCCCACAGCACCCATACATATATATGTGTGTGTGTATATATATACACACTAAATCACTTTAGATGCCATAAAAATATATGCATAAAAGTAAGAAAGGTATCAAACATAGGTGTAGTTGATATATTGTGCCCCCCAATAAACTTATCTGGGGATCAGAGAACAGAACAGCCACTATATTAAACATAAAGGTTAGGCAGTGGTAGCACACACTTTTATTCCTAGCATTCCAGAGGCAGAAATCCATCCGGATCTCTGTGAGTTCAAGGCCACACTGAAAACAGCCAGGCATGGTGACTCACACCTTTAGTCCCAGGAAGTGATGGCAGGAAGCAGAAAGGTATATAGGGCGTGAGGACCAGGAACTAGAGGCTTTTAAGCTTTTAGGCTTTTAGCAGCAGTTCAGCTGAGATCCATTCTGGTGAGGATTCCAGTTTGAGGAAACAAAATCAGCTGAAGAGTTGGTGAGGTGAGATTGGCTGTGGCTTGTTCTGCTTCTCTGATCTTTTAGAATTCACTCCAATACCTGGCCCCAGGTTTGTTTTTATTAATAAGACCATTTAGAAATTCATATTACACATAGGCACAATGGGAGCAGAGACCCCTGTAAGTTAAGTTATTTACATTTGGAAGGTAAGTGATGATTGCCAGGTAAAGGCTTTATCAAGGTTGCTTCTTCAGTCCTTGGAGGAAGGCTAGATTTCTGGGGGGAAAAAATCACAGAAAAGATAGAGTATAATTGAGCTCAAATCCCCTAAAAGGAAAAGTAAATCCTGATTTTCAGTTATCTGGGATGGCTGGGGGTGGAGGTGGGGAACTGTTACATTTGAAGTTGAAGAGCAGAAATGGACTAAGAAGAAGAAGAAGACATGAACACAATTTCTCTTAGGGGAAATCACGAAATAGGTGGAATTGTAAGCAATCAGGACTAAATTATAAGGTGTTTAGGGGGCACTGATTAGAAGAAAACCTTAGTAAAGAAAGTCAACAAAATACAGTCAACCAATCGAGTTTATGAAATCCAGTAGTGAAAAGGTTAAGACAGTCTAACACATTTTGGACATGAAAAACAGAAAATTATTTGGTGCACACATATTTGGAACCACTAGGCAAAAATAATGAGTTAACTATAATCAATATTTTCAACTAATACTGAGAAAATGTTGGTTGAATTTAAAGATCACAGTGTGCATATTTCCAGATACCTAGGAAGATGGACAAAGAGTGTACAACTTTTTTCTAAGTGCTTGGAAGTTATCATGACTATATATTGCATGTAGCAGATAGTCGGTTTCATAAACTTTAAAAATCATGTATATAATATACTTCAAAGAATGAGAAGCTTCTAGACAGATCCCAGCAGGGATAAAGAAATTTAAAGAAAAAAAACTCCACACCTTGCAACAAAGGCTGTCAACCTACCTTCTGTGCAACTAAAAAATTGGTATATATACTCACAAAGATTTGCCTGGCTCTGCCTTCCGAGTGCTGGGCTTAAAGGCATGCGCCGCCACCGCCAGGCTGGTTTCTATATTTTTTAAAGATTTGTTTATTTGTATTTTATGTATATGTGGTAGCATACACCTTTAGTTCATATACTGTGTACATGCAGTACCTATTTCAGCTAGAAAGGGGCAGTGGAGCCCTGGAATTGGGGATGCAAGACCCGGAACTGACAGTCACTGCCTTGTGATGCTGGGAAACAAGATGTGGTCTTCACTTCTGAGCCACATCTTTAGCTTCTGGTCTCTATTTCCTTTAAAAAAAAAAAAAAGTTATAAAAAAAGAGAGAGACAGGAAACATATGTAGCACATAATGTCTAAAATATTTGCCATCTGAAATTTCAGAATAAAATATATGCAGATCCCTTAGACAAAACAAGAAGAGATCATTTGTAAGGACAAGGTAATTAGACTGGTATTGGGCATCTCAAAAGGAACTTGCAGATTAGGCTGCAATACAGACCTCTAAGAAACAAAGTATGAACCAAGGGTTTTATAATCAGCCAGGTTATTTATGGAGTGTCAAATCTGCCAAAAACCAACAATCAACAACAATAACACCACCTCTGATGATTCCTAAGCTCAGGAGCTCTGCACTCTAGCAGCCCATCCCAGGACCTAACCAACACAAGTTTTGGCCAATGAGAGCACACTGGGTCATTTCTGTCAAGATGGCGATATGAGCCTTTAAGATGTTTTACTCTGTAATCTAAACTTGAAAAAACATGGTGTGTGTACGGAATAATAATATATGAACAAAGGTGAAGCGTGGAGTCCATTTATTGAGGTTGGCAGAAGTAAGCCAATCTGCTTGAGAATTGGTGAGGGACTTACCATGGAGCAGTTAAGATGAAAATTGAACCCATTCCATGCATGGGTATGCAGCAAGCATCAAAGAGTTCTTAGAAAACATTTGACTGTCTTCTTCCTTATGAATTGATTTGTTATTTTTTATTTGGTGTTTAAGGCAAGCCTCAAACCCGCTCTGTGATTGAGGTTGGCTTTAAACTTCCAGGCATTCTCCTCAGAGATTTCAAGTTCTGGGATGACAAGCGTGCGCCACCACACCCGGCGCTGCTGTTTATTTTTAACAGAGAAATACTTAAAAAGCTGTTTTTAATGCAATTACTGTAAATTCATGGGGCCACAGTTAGCAATCTGGCATATGCTGCTCAGAATGTACAATTTTAAAGTCCTCACTTTAAAAGGTAATAGCTGAAAACCCACTCGAGGTAATATTTATGCATAAAGCTACTCTCCAAATATAATTAAAATGTAAAAACTGTGTTTTATTTGAGATGTATAAAAGGCATATTCTTTCTGCCAAGTTCAGATCAGTTCCTGAGGTCGTTGCCAACATGATTGCCTTCTTTCCTTTGCTAAGTCCAAGTCATCACTCTGTTTCCCACTCTATGCTCTGGGAAGGAGAGATGGTTTCCTCTTGGTCACTGACATGGTAGGAAGGAATGGATTGTCTTCCTCATGGCTAGTCCTCAGAGTGCTGCTCCAGATGCTGGCTGCTGACCACCTGGGCAGAACATCACACTACATGGAGTAGGGACCATCATGTTCACTTGATGACAGAAATAAGGAAAATCTGAGGACCAGCTTGGATTCCCACAGGTGGGATGTGCCTCTCAAGGACTGTTGCAGGTTGGTTCTTCTAGAATTTTCTCAAAAGTTGGACATTGAAAAACTGCTCTATCCTTAATCAATGAATAAAAAATGATGTGTTGAAAGAGAGAAAAAGAGCTTATGAAGAAAGGAAAATGTAAAATAGGAATCATTGATAGTTCAGTCATGCCACCAGCACCTGCTCCTTGGTGAGACCTTCAGTCCTGGGGATGCTGTGAGAGGAGAACAGGAACTGGGCTGGAAGAGCACCCAGGTTGAGGAGGGGGAAGGACACGTGTCAAAGCAGTGCATGCTGGGATCCAGAAGCCGAAGCTTTCATGGAACCTAGCCTGCGTGGAGCCCAGGCTGCAGGGTGGGCTCTCCAGAGGACTCAATGAATGAGATGGGATATGGTCACAAGTTAATGACCCAAAGAAGTAGGGAAGGGTCAAGAGAGAGTGAAGGCATAGAGAGACTGAGGAAGTTGTTGGACATTAGAGGAGGGACAGATTAAAAGATTAAAATAGAATTGTAGGGCTGGGGGAGATGGCTCAGCGTTCATGCATTTGCCATGTGAGCAAGAGGACGGGAGTTAGGATTCGCAGGACTCAAGTGCATGCCAGGGAGCATGGCAACACTTTCATAACTCCAGCCTCAGAAGGCAGACACTTGGGATCCCAGGAACAAGTCTACTAGGAAGATAGACTCTACCTCAAAGAAGAAGATGGAAGATTCTGGACAAGAAGCTCACATGTACATATGTACATGAAATAAGCAAATTGTAAACTGCCCAGTGGATCACCCCCATAATCCCACTATAGGCTAGGCTGAGGCAAGGAGGCTTCCAAGAATTCAAAGCCAATCTTGCAATAAAAGGAAACAATAACAACAACAACAAAAGAATTTAAAAAAGAAGACAAACTGGAGTGAAGTTTGGATTGGATGCATGTCAGTTCCCTGGAACTACTTTAGCTAATTGCCACAAACCTGCTATTTTTTTTAATTTGGGGGGGGGATTATAATATCATTACATCATTTCCTCTTTACCTTTTCTCACTCCAAATACTACCATGTATCCCCTGCCTTGTTCTTTTCAAGTTCACACGCTCTTTTTCCTTTATTTGCAGTTTCACATGTATAGCTATATATAGTATTTCTAAATCCCTAAATATATAAATACAACCTGCTCAGTGCACATAATGTTATTTTTTTTGTATGATTTTAGGGCCAACCACTTGGTTTTGGATAACCAATTGGAAGACTACTTTTCCCATCCTTAGTATTCCTTAGCTGCCTATGATTGAGGCCTCCTGAGCTTTACCTCCTGCCTCAGGAAATTTTATTGGTGTTGTTCATGTTTAGGCAGCCATACTGGTGAAACTTTATGGATGTAGCTTCTGGCCTTTCTAGGAGACACAGCTGCATGGAAAACTACCTCTTCCTTTAGATCTTATAGTCTTTTGTCCTCTTTTCCTCCATGTTTCCTGAGCCTTGAGTGCAGGAGATGTGTTATAGATGTATCTATTAGAACTGGGCTCCCCAACTCTGCATTTGATTGGTTGTGATTTTCTGTAATGGTCTCTGTCTACTGCAAAGAAAAGTTTCTTTAATAAGGGGTGAGGCCTACACTTATCTAGCTAGACCCTGTAAAAGGATGTCTTGATATTTTAAAACAACAGAAATGTGTTCCTCACATTAACATGTTGACAGACACTGACGTTCTCTAGAGGAGAAATAGTTCCTTGTTTTCGGCATTTGCCAAGAGTCCACAGTGTCTCTTTTGCTTGTAGGTACATCACTTCAGTCTGGGTGTCGCCGTGTGTCTCTTTCGTTCTTGCTTAAGGATACTGGTCACGTCGGACTAAGTGCCCAGCATAAACCCATCTTAGCTAATTACACTTGAAATGACCAGTTCCAAAGAAGGTCTCCTGAGGAACTGAGTGCTAGGACTTCAGCTGCTCACTCCTGGGGATACAGTTCAACCCAAGCAGCGTCTCTAAAGGATTTTGGACATGTCTATTTTTGTCTCAGCATTGCATCACGGAAGTTCACCCAGTGGGAACTTAAACTGTGGGCTGCAAAACCAAGGTAAATTTTTTAAAGTGGCCTGTGGAAGGGAAAAGGAAGTGGGGACATAGTGAACAGTAAACATGAATCGCTCTAGCAGGCCTCATTCAGGAACAATCAGCAGCATTTGTCTGTGGTGCCAGGAAAAGCTCATTAGAAGGTACTTTTCTGGAGTTATTGTGTGAGAGAAGTAAGTAGGTAGACCTTCAGCAGGTCTTTGCAGTGAGGGCGGACACACCTTGTGCTAACCCATTGTACCTTAGAGAAGCATAAAGGAGCAAAAAGCAGTGTGAATGGCAGGGCATCCAGCCTGCAAAGCTGAGTTTTATTTAAAAGGCTATATTTGCTAAGAAATAGAGCCCCAGAAGTAAAGCACAAAGACACAAGGGGCATTTCTGTGATTGAAACAGGAAACGCAAGCTTTGGTTTACCTGTTGTTTTCTTCTTATGTCTTTTTCTTGTTTCTGTAATTCCTAGTTCAGTTGTGTTATATTGCAAGTGCATTAAAATATACACAGTCTATTTCAATGTGAATGATTTATGTGTATTTTATATTCACGGAAATGTACTATGTGTGTATTTATTCAGGGACGTGACTCTGAATTTAGAAGCCAGGCTTCTCCTTTTCTGTCTCTGACTGTAGGGACTTGTCTGCCTGCTGGACCTCAGTAATGAGGCCAAGATCTACAGTCCACTCCCCAGCTGCCCAGCAGTTCCAATCTGTTTATACCATTTGCCTGTAGAAATCCTTTATTATTCTTAGAATTCATTTCCCAGAATATATTTCCAAAGTAACTTTTTCTTTTGAATAAGCTATGACATCAAAGAAATGTTCTCATCCATTCATTTAAACCCATAAAATCTTACACTGTTGCCTTTTATTATTTAATTTTTAAAACTTGCAACTTAATGCTGTAATTGACTAACAAATTACAATTATATTCATTAAGGAAAACAATATGATTTTTCTTACATACTTAAAATGTAGAACAATTAATAAAGTATAATTACTCAATCAGTCATGTCACTTGCCCATTTTCATAGTGAAACATTTGAAATTTACTCTCTTAGTTACTTGGAAATGTATAGTACATTTTCATTAACTATAGTCACGTTTTTCTTAAACATTATTCTTTTATCCTAAAGCCTTTGATCAACAACTCCCAACCCCAGACACCTTTACCATTTTATGAAGTTTTCTATTTTTGAAGAGTCAAGAGCTTAAATTCACCATGGCATAATTCAATATTCCCATTCACTAAAACATGTGTTGATAAAATTCAGTGAATTTAATAAAGGCTAACACCCAAAGAATCTTCAGTTTTACTTGATAAAGTAAATTAATTATGTAATTTTACATTCAGTTTTGATGATAAAATTTTCTCTAATATATTTAGGCACTAGACTAAAAGTAGGGTAAAGTCAGCTTTTAGTTTTCTGAAATGCTCAGCCTTGATGGTGGGGCTAAGATGTGGATTTCTAAAGCTAGAGAATGCTATCATTAATATTAAATAATGAATTTGGAAAATACTGTGAAATGGTTATATTAATTTGCAGTATGGATAGATACAGCCAGAATTGAAGCATATCGACAACGTTGGCCAGGTACAAAGAGCAGTACATGAAGAACAGATTCTTGCAAGCTTGGAATTGAATTCTAGTCACAGCCCTTACTTGCTACAATATCTGTGCCCTACTGCTTACTCATTTACTGGAGGGGCTAATAATTTGTTTGTTTGTTTGATTGGTTGGTTTTTCAAGACAGGGTTTCTCTGTGTAGACCTGGCTATCCTGGAACTCCCTCTGTAGTAGACCAGGCTGGCTTTGAACTCAGAGATCCACTTGCCTTTGCCTCCCAAGTGATGAGATTTAAGGTGTATGTCACCACCACCTGGATGTAATTTCTACTTATGGGGTTGAGTTGTTGTATGCATCCAAGGAAATAAAGTTTAAAAGTTTAAAACTTAAGACTATATATTTATTTGTACTAAATTTTACAAGTATAAAGTAATTTTATTTAAAAAAAAACTGGGAGATATTTTGTGTATGATCAAGCAAAAGCCAAAGGAAGAAATGAGTTTGGTAAGTTAAACCATTTAAGAAAATTGAAAGGAGAGCTGGAGATATAGCCCAGTTGGTAAAGACCTTGCCTAGAAAGCATGTGGTGTGGATTCAGATCACTAGTATTGAAAAAAGAAGGATGTGATGGTATATGACTATAATCCCTGCCTTTGGTGGGGAAATCATGACGTCAAGGTCAATCCCACTGACAGTGGAATAACCATTTCCAGGTAAGCCTAACAGGTGAGACCATGGACAGCTTCAGTTTGGAAGTACTGAACATCTTCCTGTGTATGCAGCATGCCACCAATACTCAGTCATGAGAAACTTACCTGAGGAGAGAGAGACCAGGTCTTCAGACATTTCAAAGATGTTTTTGTGCATATACTGTATATATAGTTCAGAGTTTAAATGTGCACGTTAGCAATTGCAGAAAGGTGTGCTGGAATATTTATGAGGTAGCAAGAGTACAGTTGGTTGAGAAATCAGATCATCTTTCTGACCACAGAAAGGGTAGACTGCTCACTGGACCACTTGCAGAGTTGTACTTGGAGCTCCTTGAATGGGAAGGGTCCAACGATGATCTTTCAGTATCCCTTCCAAAGATTTGTTGTTGTGTGAAAGAAGCCACATGTAAATCTTAGTCTGCTAATCAACAAGTGTTCCTGGTGAGTCCATTTTCTTCTGCATGCTCAGTTGTAAAGAAGGGTCAGTTCTGAACAGTCCTTAGACTCTTGCTACTGTTTCAATGTTTAACTGCAACTGGTGTTTTTCATTTACTCATTCAAGGAGTATTTTCTGTCTTTCTGCCCCTAACCACACATTTCCAGGAAGTGTTGATCACAATAGAAAATCGTGAACTCATTTCTTGTAGTATATGTTAGTCACAGCACAGTTATACTTAGTAAATTCCAGATAATTGTGAGGTCACTTAGGTTGGTAGCTGGCAGGAAGCTGTGCGAAGGCAGATTGGGTAGGTCATCAGGATTGTTCTGGATTTCAGTGACTATAGGGATTTTGTTCAGAAGAGAGAATGGAAATGTCCAATGACCAGCACGGTACAAAGGGAAGAGTTCTGGGCTGTGGGTAAGGAGCGAGGTGTTGGGCAGCCTCTGCTAGCCAGAACTTGGGAGCCCTGCATATTTCTTCATTACCCTTGGGCTTGGTTGAATTTAATTTTAGGATAGAAACAACAGGTGGTCTTCCTGTTTTTGAACCTTGTATGAAGCATTGTTTTGGGATGAATTTTGAGTTTTGGACATTAAGAAGAATGCAGAAATAAAGGTTGAAATGAAAACACCTCCAAAGGAACAGTGGATTGACCTAGGTTTAAAAGTCTGTACAGAACTTAGATTGGTAGAGAAAAGAGGTTGGGCAGAGTGCTTAGGACACGGCGAATGCTGTGTAATTCATGGGAAAAGCATGTACTGAGCATGAGGAACTTTGAAGAAGCATTGCAGTATGGGAAGAAGGATGTATAAGGTATAAATTTACAATTGAGCAACAGGTAAAGACGAGGAAGGTGCTCCCCTGAGCACACACCTGTTGCATTTCAGAGCAGAGGTTGATGTCCCTACTTCATAAGAGAATATGGACTTAACTTCTAGTGACTGATCATCTTAAACAACCTCTTTGAGAAACACATTTAGTGGGCTGGGGAGGAAGAATGCTGTAGTACCTGAGAAATGAGTCTTCTCTGTCTCCCTTACTAAAGAGAGCAAATGGACAGGAGAGAATGAAGAAGTATAATGGTGATTGTTCGGAGAGTGAAAATGTGTTTAAAAAACCACAACAACAACAAAACAAGACAACGAGAAAAACCACTGCAGGGTGGATACCAAGACCTGGCAAAGTCATAAGCATGGTGGTTCTGAACTTCTCGCACCAGCTTTAACTTGGGGCCATTGGAATGGGCTGCTATTTTCAGGCCACTGGTGCTCTAGCTCCTCACAGAAGCAGGCAGAAGTTGGCTGTCAAGCATCATTGGTAGAGATGTTCAGGATGTTAACAGTTTAAGATGAAGCACTTACAGAGTGTTTCATAGTTAACTTTAGTTGTTAATATGACACACCTAAGAAGAGGGAACCTCACTGAAGAAGTACCTCCATCATGTTGGCCTCAGGGCCTGTCCGGGAGACACATTCTTAAATTGCTAATTGAAATAGAAGGGCTAGCCTGCTTTGATCAGTGACATTCCTTGGCGTTTGAGCCTGAGCTCTAGAAAGAAGCTGAGCAAGCCAAATGAAGCAAGCCTATAAGCAGTGTTCCTTCATGGTTTCTGCTTCGAGTTTCTGCCTGGAGTTCTGACTGTGGCTTCCCTCAGTGATGGGCTATGCTCTGGAAGCCAACCAAGACTTTTCTTCTCCTAAGTTGATTTTGGTTAGGTTTTTGTTGTTGTTGTTGTTGTTGTTGTTGTTGTTGTTGTTTTTTAATCACAGCTGCAGAGAAGTTTACTGGAACAGAGTCCTCATATAAGAGTAACCAAATATACAAAATGAATGTACATACATATTTAAAGCACTAAAAGATGAACCACAAAAATGAACAAGTGGTGAAATGACCAGGAAAATTTGAAACAACTGAAACCCTGCCACCCATGTTCCTCTAAAATGGAGGTCAATACGACAAAAATAAAACATGGAATAGCAAGATTATAAAGCAGACATGATCTAGCTAATGAGAAAATTGGTGAACTGGAAAATAGATTGTCTTCATTCAGCTTTCTGTTGCTGTGATAAAATACCGCAATCAAAAGCAACTTTGGAGGAAAGAGTTTATTTCATCTTGCAGTCCATCTTCCAGGGAAGTCACAGCAGGAACTAATGTGGAGGTCGTGGAGGAGTGCTGCTTAGAGGCCTGCCCTCCAAAGTATGCTCAGATTGCTTTCTTGTATAGCATGCTCAGGGACAGTCCCTCCCCACCCCACCCCACCCCATGGTAGAGACTCTCTAATATCAACCATTAGTCAATATAATGCCTCACAGACTTGACTGCAGGCCAGCCTTATGGAGGCGTAGTCTCAATTGTGTTCTCTCTTCTCATCTAACTCTGGCTCATATCAAGTTGACATCACACTAGCCAGCACATACATAGTGAACTGCTTGGAAGGTAACAGAGGAGAAGAGAAGAAAATAGATGAGGCCAGAGAAATGACTCAGGAATTAAGAGCACATGTTGTTGTTCTAGAGCACCAAAGGGTCACCCACACACATGTGACATATACTGGCACAGTGTTACAAAATACAGATGAATAAAAATAAATCTACAAAATGAAGAGGAAACACGAAAAGACTATGAAGCTGAAGGTATGTAATAACAGACCAGCAAAGATAGCATATGAAAGACAATGTCAACACTGGCAAACATATTGACCAATAATTTAAAAAAAAAAAAAAAAAAACTCATGGAATACATGGGTCAAAGAATAAGAATAAGTATCCCAACTATAATTTTAAGAAAGTAGGATATTTGTATATCAGGGGAAAGATATTTTGTTTCATTTAAAGTCCTTAAAAACAGGCTTTAAATGATAGTTTGATTTTTTTTTTTTTTTTTTTTTTTTTTTTTTAGAGTTATCCCAGTCTTTTGGTTCTAGCATCTTTCTATTACTTTTTCCATGGCATTCCCAGAGACTTAGGTGGAGGGCTTGCGTTACAGACATTTGGGAATAAGCACTTCATAGTCATTTTCTCTACCCTGACCAGTGTGGTTCTCTACAGTAACCTCCATCTGCTTCAACAGGAAGGTTCTTTGATGAGGCCTGAGAACTGTGCTAATCTGTGACTGCAAAGGTACGCATTTAGAAGGCAGTTTGATACTACATCACTTCAGAAAATGGTTTTCTTTTAGGGTCTGTGACCTTCCAGCCTCAGCCAGGTTTGCAGTACCTGGAATGAGTTGGGATTCATTGCATTGAATGGGATGCACATTGACAAAATAAGGGAACTTGAGTTGATGTGATTCGTCAGGAAAGAGGGGTGGTTGGTTTTAGATAGAAAAATTATGTTGTGTGATGATAATCAGTTGATACAAACATTTCAAAGGGAAAACCAATTCTTGTGAATATTAACTTTTTCTGATGGATGTTTGTGAGTAACAGCATCTAATTTTAAAATCTATTTTAACATTTATCCAGAATTGAGAATATAAGGCATTTCATCGTATAAGTTATGTTGTGTATACTGCAGTGGTAATAATGAAAAGGAAACAATATAGCGTAAAGCCCAGTACTAAACTGATTAGAAATTATCTTTATAGAATTAAAATCTTCTGATTAATGTGGTTATCAATGGAAAGAGTACAAGAAGTTGTCTTTGTTCAAATTCTTGGAATTGGGTGCAAGTTTGTTGATCTTGCTCTGTACTGTGTATTTGTGAAGATGTTGCACTGTTATTCCCCATCTTAAGAGCAAAGCAGTTAACCATAATGGTGACACATATCACTAGAACTTTAGATGGATAAAAACAGGCTGGTAGTCCCTCAGACCAAGACTATGCAGAAAGGAACAAAAGCCTTTCACCTATACAAGTAAGACGTCCTCTGGGAATGAGAGGTAATGTAGTAACTGAAGAGCACTTGGCACTCTGTGGGCTAGATGTGGGGAGTGAACAGATCAATATAAGGGAGAAAATGTTCAATACCTCTAAAGGTATATTTAGGTTTTTGGCTTATAATACTACATATAACAAGCAAGCATTCAAAATAGCCTTTAAATTTTCATGTGGTGTAGAGCTAGTATAGTCATAAAACAAAACAAATAGGCAATTAGATGATATCAAGATTTCAGAAAGCTGTAAAATTCAAATTACCATCATATTGGTGGTGGAGAATAATTTGGAATTTTTTTGTTTGTTTGTTTGATTCATTTGGTTTGGTTTTTGAGACAGATCTCCCTGTAGCTCGGGCTGTCTTAGAACTCAGTGTAGAGGCTGGCCTCTGCTTCATGGCTATCTTTGTATCTTGGCTTCCTAAGTACTGGGGTGAGAGTCATGGTCCATCATACTTGGCAGGTGGCATACTTTTGCTGAGTGTAAATTTATGTCAATACCAAGGGTAAGTGGTTGCCAAAGGATAGGCTTTTTTTGAGTGACAAGCCTTGGGTACTGAGTTCCATGTGTTAGTGCTACGTAGCACAACTTATATAATATTATATAATTATATAATAACAACCTGGCACTCCTCATTCTCAGTTGGCTGCGTGGCGTCCCATGTATCATTGTGAGTGTATCTCCATTCTTTTCTTCCTAACCAAGTCCAAGATGTTAAAGTATATTTTAAATGTCATCAGTACAATTGGTTGATATTCACAGTCAACTTGACTGAATTAGTAAACAACTGTGGCCTTAGTTGGGGTGTGTTGAGGGCATTTCCTACGAGAACTGACTGAGGTAAGAAGACCTCCTGTGAATGTGGGCTGCACCCATCACATGGGCTGGAGTCCTGGAATGAAGAAAAAACAAAGGCAGCTGAGTACTGGTGCTCAACTCCACTTCCTGCTTGAGAATGCAGTGTGCCCAGCACCCTGTGCTTAGCACTCTGTGTTCTCAGCATCATACCTTTCTACCGGATGGGTAGCAGTCCTCGTGAACCTTTGAGAACCAAACCAATTTCTTCTGACCTTTTGCTGTGGTTTTAGAGATTGTGTTACAGCAGTTAATCATTGCACATGGTCACAAACTCTGTAACATAGTCACAGAGTGAAACCACGTGCTGATTCTCTGTGATAAATTGACCCAAATTATAATTATATTATTTTTTATATCACTGGAATGAATAGCCAATGAATGAATTTCCTAGAAAAGGTTAGGATTTCTGATTCTATATTCTTTCGCTTTTTAGACATAATTTTGTTTTGTAACATGAGCTCATAGAATCAAAGTTGAATAAACTGAGTCAGATTAAAAATCAAAACAAAATACAGAACAAATTACCCTTTCCAGAAAATAATGCCTTACTGCCTTCAACAGCGAAAATTCTATTTTTTTTTTTAATCCAGGAAAACAGAATTTCAGCAATTTGTGGGAAATGATTTTATGGAAATCAACTTACAATATCTCACAACAATGTATTGAAGTATGAGGTCCTAGACTTTATCAGTGAACCTTAATAACAATAACACTCCACTCCTTTAAATATGTGTCACATTTTGTCTGTTGGCTGTGGTTGAGGATTCTGGTTGCATCTCCTTTTCTAGGTCATCTGTTTTTCTAGTGGTTTTCTGTTTTATTTGCTTTTGGTTTTCTTTGCTTGCTTTTGCATTGCCCATGTTATGAATTGTCGTTGAAAATGTGTGACTATGGCCTCTTTGCCATGTTCACTAGTGTGTCTTGACTTCTCCTGCAGATTAAGCCCAAGAACAATGGGAGAGCTTGATGCTTCCAGGGCATTAACTCTTCCCCAGGGTTAAACTCAACCCCTTTGAGAAATTTATGACTTGATATTCAAAGAAAGTTTCAGAAATAATTGCATAATCCCATCTTGAAATTGGCTTCAGGAGGCCACTCTCTTAAACTGAATGCTAATGCATGTTTACAAAGGCTGCCCAGATTGCTGTGTTGTTTTCAAATACTGTATGAGATGTTTTTTCTCTTCTTTTATTTATTTATTTTTTGTACCACTTACTTACTGGCTTATGTATTTGTGGACTGCCACAAATAATAAGATGCTAGACTATGTGGTTAGTTTTAGTGTTCATCGCCTGTCTCTTGATGTGCGACCCTCTCATATCTCCGCATGCTTGGCATACACTCATGCCATACCCAGACAGTGCCTCTTAAAAATATGGTATTATTTTTAAAATTTCTGTGTCAAATCAGACATTAGCCAAGTAAGAACATATTTTCTTTTAGATTCTGCTACTTAAAATAATAATAATAATAATAATAATAATAATAAAAAATCTGTGTCAACACAGCTGAAAAAGTAGAAAGTTTTGATTTGTGGGTCAATTTTTCTGTTGTTGAAAAATTTATGATCTCCTAGTAATACATTTAAAGGAGCTGATCAGAGCGAAGCTGCTGTATCATGTTAGGAAAAAGAGAGGTTTGTGGGGGTGCAGCCCCCCAAAGCAATGCCATTGAACACAAAACATCATGTTGTGAGACAGGACCTGTCTTTAGGTTTCTCTGTATATTTCTCTATTCCATGGATAGTAATACATTCTACCTCACATCAATGAAGGCCACCTCAGTATTTATGACCACCTTATACAAAGTGGGATCTTTAGCACACGTACATTAGGACGTGTGTTTAAGAGCAGTATTGACCAACTAGAAGGAAGAGATGCTTTAGATTCCTGATTTAATAGTGATGGATTCCTCTGTGGTGGGAAGTTGACTCACTGTTAGTCCAGAGGACACTTCAGAGTATTCTCTGTAAATGAGCACATTATACTAAATGATGACCTAGAGTAATGCTATGATGAAGACATAGAGTAACACTGTCATGAACTCCTGAAAAGAACACATCTGTGAAACTGATGAAGTCGCTTCCTCTTCCTCACTAGGAGACTCTATATGAGGTACCAGTTGGGATGCCTGTCAGTTTGAGTGAAAAAAAAATAGGTAGATGAGGTAAGTCAGAGACTCAGGGCCACCCACAAAGAGTAGAGGATTAGACACTGTCCGGGCTCCTATCTACGGTCTGAAAATTTCCTTCTCACATCCTCTCTGTTCTGCTCTGCTTTATGTGTTCTCTGCACACCACAAGCATTTTGGAATAATGAAAGTCCAAATAACTATACTTCCATTATTCTACTTTTTCAACTATCATTTGCAACTAGTTGGGGGTTTATGTTTAAGTGGCTTTTAAAATGAAGCCTATTCAAAGTATGAGTTACATATAAATTATGAGTAGTTTATATATGACAAAGTTGTATTTGATGCCTGCAGTCCCAAACTGTATTTGATGTCCCCTGAAAGTATTTGCAACTATATTAAATGAACTTGTATGTTTTTTAAAATAATGTTTTTATTTATGTTTTAAGAATTCCATACAATAAATTTTGAACATATTCATGTTCCTCCCCTAGATCCTTCCAGATCCTCCCCACCTCCCTACTCACTCAACTTCATTTTCTCCCTGTCTCTCTTTCCTTCTCTTCGCTGGCTTGGGGCCTGCCCTAGGCTATGTTAAATATATTAGGTGTCATTCCATTGAACAGAATTGCCTTTTTCTCTCTCAGAAGCAAGCTTCAATGACTCCTTGGTTGAGGGTGGGACCTCTTGCACACTTCCCATCCTCCATTATAAAATTTCGTCTAGCTTGAGCTTCTGCGGGAATTTGTGCCTGCTGTCACAATCTTCATGAGTTCTGGACTGGCATGTTTTAGCTGTTAAATGCTTCAAGAGCTCCTTGATTCCTTTCACAGCTTCCTTTACAGAACACTGTCGCAACCCCTTTACCAGCTACTCGACATGATTACTAAGATTCAGTTTCTAAATGTCATGAGTTCCCACTAGATTGGTTTGGTTGTCTCTGCAGGTGTCCCCGTCATAATCTTGATGGCCCTTGCTCATAGAATCCCTCTTCTCTCTCTTCTACTGGTCTCCTGAAGCCAGGCTTGGTATTTGGCTGTGGACCTCTGCTTCCATCAGTTACTGGAGAAAGGCTATAGAGCCTCCACAGGACTGTACTAGGCCCTCTGTATAAGTGAGACAGTTGTGTAGCTTTATCTGCTTACGGGGCCCCCTGGCAGTCGGATCAGGATCCATCCCTGGTGCATGTGCGGGCTTTTTTGGAGCCCATTACCTATGGTGTGACACCTTGCACACCCCTGAGGCAGCGGGAAGGGCTTGAATCTGCCTCTACTGAATGTACCAGGCTCTGCTGACTCCCCATGGGAGGCCTTACCTTCTTGTAGGAGGGAATGGGGGTGGGTTGGGGGGAGACTGGAGGGGCAAGAGGAGGGAAGAAGGGAATCTGTGATTGGTATGTAAAATGAATAAAAATTTTCTTAATAAAAAAAAAAAGAAGAAAAAGAAAGATTCTGTTCCTGTCAGGAGACTTATTTCCCTGTCTTACGTTTGTGAACCACACCAGTACTTTTAGAAGTCACAGATCCCAGGGCTTAGGATGAAGAAAAGGAATGTGGCTGTGGTAATGTCTCTGCTGCCCTTTATTGCTCCGCTACATTGGCAGGGGGTGAAGTGGGTGGGGTGTCACATGAAAACCAAAGGAGCAAGAGCACATTAGTCAGAGGCAGCTGACACTGAGATCCACGTTCCCTATTGTTGGGACTGTTCTAGAACTATGGGTAACATGGCATTTATAAACCATCAGGACAGAGTGAGTTATCCTATAATTTGGGCTAACATATGTCCCCCCTCTTTCTCAGCAGGTTAACATGAGGGTGATATTTAGTATTGAGGACAAGGTGGCCTGAAGATATCTCCATGGCAACAGTGAGGCCCCTCCAGATCTTTGTCTTGTAAGGGTGATGGTATTTATTAGAGGCTGCCTGTTCCACAGAGTGTAATTATCATTAGGTGTGGAAAGGTGGTTGAATGTGGGTGGACTGCTGGGCTAGAGCTTTCTGACTGATTTCTTTAGCACAACTTGGAAATAAATTTTCAAGGAATATTAAGAACCTGAAACCTTGCCCTTCATTACTCCCACTGTCGTCCAGGTTGTTCATGAAGGTCTCATCCATTTCTCTGTCATTGGGTGATCCTTGGGTCTTTCCTAGGGTCCCATTTTCTAGGTAGCCTCCCTGGAGTTGTGTAGCAGTCTAGTCACCTTTGTTTTATATCTAGTATCCTCCTATGAGTGAGTACAAACCATGTTTGTCTTTCTGAGTCTGAGTTACCTCACTCAGGATGATTTTTTCTAGATCCATCCATTTGCCTGCAAACCTCATGATGTCACTGTTTTTCTCTGCTGAGTAGTACTCCATTGTGTATATGTACCACATTTTATTTATCCATTCTTCAGTTGAAGGGCATCTAGGTTGTTTCCAGGTTCTGGCTATTACAAACAATGTTGATATGAACATAGCTGAGCAAATGCCCTTGTGGTATGATTGAACATTCCTTGGGTATATGCCCAAGAGTGCTACAGCTGGGTCTTGGGGGAGATGGATTCCCAATTTTCTAAGGAAGCACCATATTGATTTTCAAAGTGGCTGTATAAGCTTGCATTCCCACCAGCAGTGGAGGAGAGTTCCCCTTGCTCCATATCCTCTCCAGCATAAGCTGTCTTCTGTGTTTTTGAGCTGGCTCTTTGGAACCTTGGGCTTACACAGGGACACTTTGCTCAGCCTGGAAGGAGGGGACTGGACCTGCCTGTACTGAATCCACCAGGTTTAAATGAATCCCCAGGGGAGTCTTGGCCCTGGAGGAGATGGTAATGGAGGGGAGGGGCTGGGTGGAAGGTGGGAGTAAGGATGGGAGGGGGGAGGACAGGGGAACCCATGGCTGATGTGTAAAATTAAAAGACAAATATAATAAATAACAACAACAACAAAAAAGAACCTGAGCCCATTCTTCTTGTCTCTCTAGGTGAG
Organism: Onychomys torridus; assembly: GCF_903995425.1. Classification (NCBI taxonomy): domain Eukaryota; kingdom Metazoa; phylum Chordata; class Mammalia; order Rodentia; family Cricetidae; genus Onychomys; species Onychomys torridus. The sequence continues at coordinate 87,947,106 of NC_050451.1, read as the reverse complement.
GCTATAGCTAAGTGCAGGGTGTTAACTGAATGTGGCTGGCATCTTTGGCCACACAATATAAACAGCAACACAGTCTTCGGTGTAATTTTAGTGTATGTTCACTTACTCTGTTAGGGACCTCTGTGATTTTCTTTAGGGGAAAGGACACGCCAATCCAGGCAGGCTTTGAAATAATCAGATTGTCATTGTTGGGGTGTTCTCCAAGCACAACGCTTGTGAACCACATTTATCTTCTGCTTTTATAGCTAGAACTTAGAACTTCCAAGATTTTTTTCCTAGTTCTTGGCATCAAATTTAAGGTGAATGGGCCAACAGAAATCTCCTTCTTATTGAAATGTGTATGAGTATTTTGCTCTTTGAATTAACAGTCATCTAGTAAGCCAAATACAGTCTCATGACTAAAGAAAGAACATATAGATATTTGACTGATTTGGGAAGGAAAATCATTACTTCTCCCCTTCAAAAAAAAAGTATGAATCACTTGCTATGCTGCACAAGTCTCATTTTTTTACTATATAATTAATTTTTCTAGGTCCTTGGAAACTATGTTTCACACCTAGTGTTCTGTGCACACAGTGTGCTTTCTCACAGATGATGCTGTAATGTAAAACTCCCTATTTGGAAACCATATAATCATTCCATTATCACAAGCGATGTAGAATGAATGAATTCCACTAAACCTTAGAGTTGTGCTGTCATCCATCAGATTGAAAAATCTTCAGGGTTTAAGATGTGTTCCTATGCTTTGCAGCCACTTGTTCGGGTAGTTACTGTAGCTACCAATTAATCCCCCTCAACTGGATGAATTTTTCTCTTCTCATGTGAGGGTCTGTTTAAGTGTATGCCACCTGTAATCTGGAAAGCTGTTTTGGTGCTAAGAAAGTTTGATTTTCACATGTACGCTGAATGTCTTTACTAACCATCTTTAATCAGTTTATTGGGCAATTTCAGTCAGTTATGATTTCATATAGTTTCTGACTTCACTAAACTCCCATTTCCATCTTTAATTTCTCAAATATATTCTGTAGCTCATTAGTGATTTCTGATTGTTAACAGCAAAAAAGAAGAAGATTTAGGTTTGGTTTCATGTTTTGGTTTCCACCCAAAATGGCTCTGAGAAGGGGCACATGTCCTAGAATTTCTGTTCTATACAGTGGAGTCTGCTGCAGATGGCTGAGGAAGAATGACTTCGGGGCATACCCTTTTCCTCCTTTTAGTAGGTGAAGATGGAGAGATAGGAAAGAAGGCAGCAATGGAAGTCCCCTTGAGACTTATTGTCGTGGACTAATTCTTTGCCTGTGTGGCTTATCAATGTCACAGTCTTCCTATAGATGACATCACCTTTTACTATACTTTCTGAGCCTGCCATAGCTGGGCAGTTGTGTTTCCTCTTAATCAGCCAGCGGCCCCTGTCTCCACATCCCAACCCCCATCTGGACAGTGTCCCTATGGAGTGGATGTCTGAGCTGCTCCACTATGTAGCTTCTGGATGTTGCTGCCAGTGTACCGTTTCTCCACCCATCTCCTTGGAGTGTTACCATCCAATCACACCCTGAGTCCTCTTTCTGTAGCATCTACCTTGTAAACGATAAGCCAGTCTTTTTTCTGTATTAATCCTAACCTGCAGCCTTATCAAGTCATCATAATCAGATGTGAGGGGCTATACCCTAATCCCAACCGCTCCTTTTCTTTGTGGGTCTCTAACTTCTCACATTTCAGATGATGGAAGGGTAATCAATGGGAAGTACTGTTTGAGTGCATAATTGGCCAAGCACGGAGAGACAGCACGTTTCCTGTTTTTGGGTGTTGTCATGCCTGTGACAGAGTCTAGTGACAGCCATCTTGTTTACCTGTTTAGAATAAACACCTGATCAGCTCTGTTCTCCTCACCCAGGCAGGTGACTTAGTGCCCTGTGATTGTTGTTTTTCTCCATGACTTTTTCCTTATGGGTTAACATGAGAGCCAGGACTACACAGTTGTTATGAGGAGCTACGTTTTTTCTCTCACATTTGGCCTGGCCCTCTACATTTACAGTGTTCCTTACATGGAAGTGGCATATTGCTGTCTTCACCTTGGGTTAGTGGCTGTCCTGGCTAGTTTTTATACCAACCTAACACAAGCTAGAGTCATCTGAGAGGAGGGAACCTCAACTGAGAAAATGCCTCTGTAAGATCAGCTTGTGGGCAAGTTTGTAGAGTATATTCTTGATAAATGATTGATGATGGAGGGCCCCGCCCACTGTTGGTGGGGTTACTTTTGGGCAAGCATCCTGGATGGTACAAAGAAAGCAGGCTGATTAAGCCATGAGGAACAAGCCACTAAGAACCACGCCTCTAAGGCTTCTATCACAGTTCCTGCCTCTAGGTTCCTGCTTTGTGTTCCTGACCTGACTTCCCTTGATGATGTTATGGGCTGTGATGTGGGAGTATAAGATGAAATAAACTTTCTTCCCCAAGTTTCTTTTGGTTGTGGTGTTTTACCACAGCAATAGAAACCATAACTAAGGAAGTGACCATAGCTAAGGTACTGGAAACCTATCTGGATGATGCAAATGATGGACAGTTTCATGTGAGTGGAGATGTAAATCCAGGGATGCTAAGTATATATTTCAAATATATGACCTTCAAAAACACACTGTGCTCAGAAAGATGTATGTATTGCAATGTGATTGGTTAGCTCATTTGAATAAGAATAAGGGGATGCTGGACTCATTGATGTTTTGCAGTCTTTGGATCAGCTAAGTCAAGAGTCTTCATTTGATACCTATCTTTCTCCCACGGTAAAGACTTACTGAATGTTATTGATGTATGTTATTCCATTTTCTACCATCACTCAGAAAGTAAAAAGTTATTTTTTCCAGAAGAAACAAATTGAGAGTGTAATTTTGAATGTATGAAAATGTAACCACCATAGATTTCAATGTATTTTGACAGTATTGCCTCTTGGGACCAGATATGAAATATGGGAGGGAAAAAAAACCTTTGCCTAGAATAATTTATATGAGCTTTGAAATGTAAAATGATAAAACATAGAACTAATGAAGGAAAGATAACCTCTTGGTGGAAAACCACAATGAGTAATTATATCATAGTGTTGAGGTGGGGCTACCATTTAGGACCCACATGTATGATTAAATGACTCTATATGTACAGAAAAAAAGACTATAGGTTTTAGGAGAAAGTGAAAAATGTGAAGAGAATTGCTCACTCTGAAAATGAGTGCTAAGATTCAGATTAATTCTCCTAGACATCCAGACATTAAAGCTGCCTCTACACAGAGATGAGTTAGGTGGAGATAAGAGCATTTATCAGTCTCAGCCTGTAACATTCTGATGACCTTTACATTGAGCTCTGGTGCAGAGGCAAGCTGAAATTGGCCCAGTTTCACAGCCAGCTTGTAGGATGTTTCCAGAATATTTGGAGGTCGCCTGATGTGGTGTGAAGGGGCACCAGTCATTCTTAGTGTGTTGCTTGGCCCATGCTAGACCTTTAGAACACACCAATTTTCTCCCTTCACGTTTACATTGCTTTTCATAAAAGAAAAAAATACAGTTCTCAGAATGATAATGTGATTTCCTCAGAAATATGTTTCTCATGGGAAGAGTTTAAATTACTGAGTTGGAAACTGCTTGGTATTATAACTTGCAATTTGAGTGATAGTGAACTTAGAGGAGGTAGCTTGTCTTATAGCAAATAAGTATGATGCTCTCTCCTTCCTGTGACTATGAAGTGTACTTGTGGAGTGTGCTCAGGATCTGATTCTTCAAAAACTTATCCTCTGCTCTATGCTTTGTGTTCTTCCCATTTGTGAGACAGAAGTACTGCCTACTATGCCTGTGAGGCAACTTCTCTCCACTGGTAAACTAAAAGGACATAGTTCTATTCTCGTTCACTGTCTCTTCTGGATTGAAACTCTCATCTAGGACTTCAGACTTTGGTAACCCAATATCAACCTACATCCTTTCCACTCTCTCCATTCCAGTCAGATCAGGCTTTCATTGTTCCCTGTCACTCACTCCTCGCTGGTGTGTCCCTGACACCACTGTGCTATATCTCCTGCCATCCATTCCTGATTTGACATATGGCTCATAGTTCAGGCTGCAACCTTTCTCTTCTCTGTCAGCATATCTAACTACCCACACTGAAGTCACTGGGACAGTTGGCAGAGATCAAAGCACCTACTTCACTTTTCTAAGGTTTCAGGGTTTAAATATAAATTCACAAGTCAAAATTTTCATTATATAAACCAAATGTATAAGAGGAGAGTTTGGGTATGTGAAAAATATCACCCAGTGACTAGGGTTAGGGCTTGTCTACCAGCTGCATGACACTTCCAGCACGCCACTGGAAAAATCACAGGTCTCTGGTTTTTAGGTGATTTGTTTTCAGTGTAACAAGAGCAAATGTTTCCCTTTCAACACTCTAGGGTCTCATGAACCTTCAAGATACTTGTTTTATTATGGGGAAGTTAAACTTTCAGTAGCATGAGCCATCGAGAAAAACTCTGAACCTGGAACCCGGATAAAAGCAAGGATTTGGCATCATAGGACATACTGTTCAGCACCCCACAGGGATGGAACCATGAAGGAAGTGTGATGAGCTCAGGTTCGAACCTGACTACAATTGTGTGGCTCATGTAGGTGGGGGAGGGCGGCAACCACAGAGCAAGACTTATGTTGGCTGGCTGTATTATATATCACATATGTGCAAAATGTATGTTTTATATGTCCAAGGAATTATGTATATAAACTAAGAAATGCAAGTGGATCAAAAAGAAAAGGATATGAAAGAAAGAATGAAAAGAATATCAATTGTTAATACTGCCAATAAATTTGATAGCATTTAATAAACATTCCTTTAAAAATAAAGAAGAAAGTATGTACTAATATCAGAATGGGTATTTTTTTCCAATCAGTATACATAATGAAAAGTAAAAGGCAAAAAACTAAAAATTTACATTAAAAAGAAAAACTAAACTACACACTTCCACAATTTATTATAATTTTATTTTAAGTGGCTTTCTTAGTGGCCAACATGAGATATGAGCCAAAAGGAATAGAGAGGCTGGGGATGGGTCAGTTTGTATAAAGTGCTTGCTGCACAAGTGTCAATTTCTGAGTTCAGATCCTCGAATTCACATAACAAGCTGAACACAACAGAACCTGTCTGTGATCCTTATGCCGAGGCAAAGAAGGCAGTTCTGTAGATGAGCTCCAGGTTCAGAGAGGAAAACTGTCTCAAACAGACAGCAAACAATGTTTTATATATACATATATATGTTATATATAAAATATTATATAACAATATATTATATATATAAAATGAAAATAAGATGAACAGTGATAGGGGAAGGTGCCCAATACCTGGCATCTACCTCTGCACACACTCCCTCCACAGTGTGAATAGCACACACACACACACACACACACACACATGGTACTAGATAAAATTAAATAAATATCCTAGTTTGAGAGAAATTTATCAGTACTTCAGACTGGGAAGAAAGTGGTTAAAAGACCTAAGTAAGACAAACAATCTAAAGAAAATAGCATATGCTTTATTAATCACTAAATTGAACATATAGTGACATTCATGGTAGCAAACTATTTTAAGTGACTTAAGATGAATTTTCAAAGGATAAAACAGTTGCTAATATTGCATAGTTATGAGTGACTCTTGGATCCTAGGCTCTAAATATTGAGCTCTCTGCCAGGTGGTGGTGCCTTTAATTCCAGCACTCTGGAGGCAGAGGCTGGTGGATCTCTGTGAGTTTGAGGCCAGCCTGGGCTACAGAGCGAGTTCCAGGAAAGGCACAAAGCTATACAGAGAAACCCTGTCTCAAACAAACAAACAAACAAACAAACAAAAAGATTATGCTCTCTGAATATTACTTTCTGCACATTGTTGCCTTGCCCATGTGACTTCCCAAGTGCACGCGCAGGTGTGTGCTGGTCTGTGCACACATATGCACATTTGACATTTGGTTTGGAGACATTTTGAAAATGGTTTTATAGACTGACGACTTGAAACGGTAAAGCATTACCATTTTCTAGATGGCTCTGAATTATGCTTTCTTTGCCCCTTTCCTACAGTGTTTGCCAAGTTCCCAGGCCGATGCACTTCCTAAGTTCAATGAGAAAAACGAGAGAAGGATAGCACCAGGAAAACGGGAAAGCATTCCTCCTCCTGCCTTGCTGACTTGGTCCATGTTCCTTGGCCGTGCCAGCATCCGATTACACATCTCTTGGTGCAGTTCTGTTTCTCTGCGCTCTGTAAAAGCACAGAGAAAAAGGAATTGTGTTATGACACCGTTCTCTCTATTCTTCTACTTCTGGGGATGAGAGTAGCTTTTTGTTACGTGCTGAGAATAAGTCATGATGGAGTACTTGTCCTGGAATGGGACATTATCACCCCCTCCAGGGCTCAAGGAACTTTGTGGGAGGAGGCAGAAAGAATAGAAGAGCCAGAGGCTGAAAAGACAAACAATAAGAAGATTTCTTCCTACATGGCATGGCGATGGCACAGGTGATCCCACTGTAGTTGTATGTATTTGCACAATATCTACACAAGATTGTATATTCAACATTTCATCATGAACAGGGAAAGGGACCCCTGAACTCCCCACTCCCTGAAGGACTTTTGGAGATAACAGTTGTTGGGGAAAGAGATGCCATTTCCTTCAGTGGTGTCGCCACTGAAAGGTTGCTTCTCACTGAAACAAGAAATTCTCAATTGGGGGCCACACACAAAGATGTGAAAGGAGTAGAGGGTCTTGCTGAGAAGACTTCCAGCAATAGAGAGAGGGAATAAGAAAGGTGGTGGGGTATAAACAACTAAAATCCATGATATACATGTATGAAATGTCAAACAAAAAGAACACGGGGCTGGAGAGATGGCTCAGAGGTTAAGAGCACTGACTGCTCTTCCAGAGGTCCTGAGGTCAATTTCCAGCAACCACATGTTGGCTCACAACCATCTGTAAGAAGGTCTGGTGCCCTCTTCTAGTCATACATGCTGTATACATAATAAATAAATAAATCTTTAATATATATATAAAAGAACTACACATGAAGTAGGTTTGTTTTGGAGGTTATTTTTATTGTTGTTTTGTTTTGTTTTGCTTTTGCTTCTTGCCAGCCTGGCTCCCATTCCTTTTTGTCTTTCCAGTTCATTACATTTTTTTTTTGTATTGAAATTCTTAAGGCAATTGCTTTTTAACATGGAATTGCACAGCATAGTATTGTCTTTTTCTTTATTTGAAAAAAATCTATACAGGACAATGGCTGGCACTTGATAAATTCTCACTCAATACCATTGACTGAATGTTTTCTGAAACTGGGAAACTGGGAGAAAGGATGAATGGATCAAATATCCAGTCAGCTACAGCTAATGAGAAGATCCACACACTATACATAATTAAATTAGATCCCATGGATTGTGTTTATCTAGTCATTAGAGAAGAGACTCGGATGTGCTCCTTTCTGTGACCCTATGCTAATTGTAGAAGCACATAGAGGTGTGGGTTAGGGATGGATGGAAGACTGCCTTTTCAAAATAAGATCTTAGAAACTCAACTAAGAAGCTGACACTCAGTGAGCAAAAGTAGAGAAAAAGCAGAATTTTTTTGCAATGTTGACTTTCAAAGCTCTGAACAAGGTATACTATCTGAACAAATTTGCTTTGCCTGTACATATGTGAATTTCTATTAGTGTTTGGTATAAACATATTTGGCAAAAACCAATATGATCTTGTGATGAGAAAAATTCAAAGTAGGTTGTAGCTAACAAATAGTTACACATATGTTTCTCTCTGTTTCACATATGTAACCAAGATGATGCCTCATTGTAACTGAGATATTGGTCTGAGACTTGATTAAGAATATGAAAATTGTGTGCTGCCACTAAAACTGGTTTTCAGCCCCTTTTCTTAAAGAGTTACTTAGACCTCATCCTCTAGCTATTCCCAACTTTATGATAGCCTGTTTGTTGCTGTTGTTTGGTTGTGGTAGCCATCATAGGACTAGATCTACTTAGATTCCTTGTCAGTGGAAACTTGAGAACTGATATTGGCTTTTATCAAAGAAGATATCTGACCAGGTGGTGGTGGCACACACCTGTAATCCCAGCACTTGGGAGGTAGAGGCAGGTGGATCTCTGTGAGTTCGAGGCCAGCCTGGTCTACAGAGCTAGTCCAGGACAGGCTCCAAAGCTACTGAGAAACCCTGTCTTGAAAAACAAACAAACAAAACAAAATAAAATAAAATAAAATAAAAAAGATATCAATCAACCCTGTGCAAACTGAGTAAGGCTTGAGGTAATTTTTGCCCCAAAGGTCAGAATATTTTTGTTTTATTAAGATACCTGAATATTTATGCTGATATTGATTTATTATGTCTTAAAATCGTTAGTAACACTTCTTCTTTGGCTTGAGCACAAACATACCATCCATTGCCCTAAGGCTTCAGAGTTCATCTGAGAATGTGAGATTTCCTAAGTATTTTCCCAATTTGCCTTCTGTTGAGGTCATGTTATTTTTGTGGGTTGTTTTTAAGATTTATTTTTATTTTTCATGTATGTGGATGTTCTTGCCTGCATGTATGTCTGTGTGCCATACGCATGCAGTGCCTGCGGAGGTCAGAAGAGAATGTAGATACTTTAGAACTTGAGTTACAGATGGTTGGGAGCTTCCATGAAGGTGCTGGTAACTGAACACAGATCCACTGCAAGAATAATAAATGCTCTTAAACAGTGCATGATCTGTGCGGCCCCCCCCCCCTTTTTTTAGAAATAAAAGTCACAGGACAACAATCAGTTTCTCCCTTGTGGTTTACATATACATTCTGACGTGTAAGGAATATAAACAGTTGTATAAACCTCCATTTTGGTTAAGATGGCCATCAAATTGCTTTATTTTCACATCATCTTTGATTATAATTATTTTAAAAGTTCATTTGCCCAGAACTCATCATTTCACAAATTCTTTAAAAATTTGTGTTTCTTCAGTCAAGTTTTATGTTTCATTTTTTAGGCAGAAGTAATTTGGTTGTTGAATGTATGAATATTAAAAAAGCTGGAGTGGCCTTCATTTGCCCCACTGCTGATGAATTCTTACATTCAGAGAAGAGAAGCCCAGAGGAGTCTTGCTTCAGGTCATTCTAGATGAGTGAGACAACTTTCTTTGCATAGCAATATTTTGAGAGGCCATCTTCCATTCTAAAATACATGAAACTATATTTTAAATAGTAATTAATGTTTAATTTCAAAATGTCCTTTGATCCATGGTTATTATTTAATGTGTTATCTCTCATCTGCCACCCTCATTTTGTTTCAGTGACTGTGATAAGACACCTTCACTGAAAGTAGCTTAGGAGAATGTGAGTTTAGATTCTCTTACAATTCCAGAATGCAGCCCATTATTTGAGGGAAGTCAAGGCAGAAAGCAAGGATCTAGTGACATCATAGCCACACTCAAGAGCAGAGAGAATGAGTGCATCCTTGCTTCCTTGCTTATTTACTCCAGCTTGGGACTCAGCCAACTTTCGTATAGAGCCCAGAGCCTGCCCAATGATGCCACCCTTTAGTGGACTTGGTTTTCCCACATTACTTAATATTTAATATAGTCCTCGTGAATATGCCCACAGGCCAGCCTGCTTTGGACAGCTCCTCAACTGACTCTCTCTTCCAAGTTGATTTTAGGTTGGGGCAAGCTGACATTTAAAACTATTCACCATACCTGCCCGTATGCACAAAAGTATACTTGTGAGTGTGGTCGTATCTTCTGAAACAGAAGGATGCTCTGGTAGATTTGCTTTCAACTTCCTGTTGGAAATATGCCTGTGCTTTTCGATTTTTAATTCAATGCTTTTTAATTTTCTTTTAATTTTTATTGTAAGAGATATTGGGACAATCTAGCAAAACTCATTCTGTACTTTAATACATCGGCTAAAATGCTAAAGTGCACTCTTTGAGACATTTATGATGGGTTTGAGTACTTTTAAGTGTTAACAAGGACATTGAATTAGAAAGAATAAAAACTACCAGTGTTTTTTAATTCTTTCACAGTGGAATGTTAAAAGACAAAACTTTTACCAATTTACTTTTAAACATTGAATTGACTCTTATATGTAATGCTAATCAATACCTCGTCCCATAAAATGGGGTTTGTATTCTTCAGAAATGAGCAGCAAACATTGGCTTTCTAGGCTGAAAGGGGCTGACAGACACAGAAACAGAACATGGAGTAGAGGAACCACTGCAGAGTTCCTTCCCCTAAGGGGTTAAAATGGAGAGACTCTCCTGCTTGTCTGACTGCATTGACAGGGAGTTCCTGCATTTTGGCAATCTGGCAGTATTCAAAATTAATGACAGCCTCTAGCTCAGTGGCTCTATTCCTCTTTGGTCTGTTCTGCTGTGGCCCTGTGGGAGGCAAGATCAACACCATGACTTTCCATAAAGACTGGTTAACATTGTAAAAGCCATTAAATTGTCTGCTATCATTTTTAAACTGTCCATAAAAAATTAAAATCTGTATTTCTTCTATTTTCATGTCTAAAATTATATAAAACAACTCCACTTATGGCTATCTAAAGTGATTTTAAAGAATGATAAGACTAAAAGGGTTCTTTGCTTGAGTGAAAATTGAGTCAATAAATGAATTTCTTTGCCATTTTCATGGAAAGTATTTAAGGAACTTAGTAAGATTGGCTTTTCATTGCTTGGTGTTAGAAAGAGATATTTTGCTAGGAATATTTTGAAATACAGCCCAAAGCAAAGCTTGTAAAATCCATGACCTTGGAGTGAGGTAGAAGATAAGGAAAACAGTTTAGTGCATGGGAGTGATTCCCAAAGAATTAATCATTGTTTATCTGATGGTAATGAGCTGGAAATAAGAAGAAACACACTCCAACTATGGTCATGGCCAAAGATCATGTTCCTGTGTGTTCTCGGCTACAGATCTACTTAACATTAAGATATGCCTCATAAATCAAATGGCAATAACTTTGAACTTATTTACTTAGAAGACATCTCATAAAGAAGTCATTTGGAAATTCATTGCTTTTTGTTATGTGAATAAAAATGTCCATACTTATTTGCAAAAGATTCCTTTACAATCTGTTTGGAAAGTTATGCTTAATGCCTCTTATTATTAAAAATAACAATTGGTTATACTTAATACCTTTTGTTATGTAAAATGTGAAGTGCATTGGTATTACGATCAAATATTTAAAAGTTCACTTTGCTTTTGAACTGACTTCTGCATTTTTTTTAGTTTATTAAGCTTTAAAATATTTTGTTGATATTTTTAAAATGTACAAAATGCTTCAGAAATTTCATGTTATCCTTAGCTCCTTTTCCCTAAAAGGTAGTCTTCCAAATTTGGATGTTTTAATTTCCATTATGCATTTATCACTGGATTCTTTATAGACATATTTTAGCATACCAAGGTTAAAGACCAAATTCTTGGTTATTAAGATAAACAAAGAATTGTCCCTCAGATCCCAGGTTTTATTATTCTTAAGGGGAAATTAGACTTTTAGATTTCCAATTTAAAAAAAAAAAATTTGTTATTTGTTTTTTGTTTTTGTTTTTCAAGACAGGGTTTCTCTGTGTAGCTTTGCACCTTTCCTGGATCTCACTCTGTAGCCCAGGCTGGCCTCAAACTCACAGAGATCTGCCTGCCTCTGCCTCCTGAGTGCTGGGATTAAAGGCATGTGCCACCACTGCCCAGGAGATTTCCAGTTTTTAAACATGTGAACTAAGAATACTATTCATCCTTGGACTTCTATAAATATTATATTACAAGTACCACAGTCCCATCATTGCTTCTTCATGTGTTTTGAAATTTAGTTGTCTCAGTGCTATATGAGTCACTGTGCAATAGATAAACAAAACATAGAGCTAGCTAGATATCATCTAGCCCTGCTAGAGACTAAACCTATCAAGACAACGCCAAATCTAAACATACAGGTATGATACTAAAATCATCTGTGAAGTCATATTTTGATGTCTTTACTGTCCTGCTGGAGAGTTTTGTACACAGTTCCAGAATGTTTAATAGTAGTTTACTATTGATCATATTTTCTAGGTGACTTTTTCAAATGTGCAGCCTTTATAGTTAAGTTTTGTGGACATAAACGAAGAGCACAAAACTTGACAAGCCACAGCAAAGAATCAAGTTTTCAGTCCCCAGAAGTCCCCTAAAATCTGGTGAGATTTCTTACAGCTCAAATGAGACAGAAAGAAAGTTTCATGAAGCCTAAAAACCTTTTTCGTCTGTGGGGTGGCTCTTTTCTAATCGTACAAATGAGACATGCACATCTCCTTTCTCACTCTGTTCTCTAATCACCTCCCACATTGTTTCTAAGATACTGAGGTATAATTGCATCTTTTTAACAAATATGGAATAAAGAGAAGGATGTTTTGTTCTGTTGATCACACTGTGTATAAAGTAGTGAAAGAAAGGATTGTGTTTAATGTGAGAGATGTCTTTCTTCAGTGCTTCAAATGGCCGCAAAATGCAGTTTCTCCAAAAGCTCTTGTAATGACAATATAGTCTCAATGACTTAACCAAAGTATTATAATCATGAAAGTATCAAACGTATCCTAAAGTCATTTTAATCTAAAATATTTGTCTCTAAAAATTATAGAGTATTTTTCATGAAACACATAAAGACCATGATCAGTCATGAGTGTTTCTTACATATAAATGAAATCAGTTTTTAAAGGTCAGTGTTAAATACTGCCATTGCTTGTCATGTTGTAAGGGAGCTATGTCAGAAATCATATACTTACTCATTGAAATAAAATTCAGATATTGTGAGATAAATATTTTTCTAGAGATTAACAAGGATATTAAAGTCATTGTAGAGGGGCAGATAAATAATAATTTCCTTGAAACACAAAGAAAAAATGAACCTTTTAAAAGGGTGAAGGTAAGTTTGTTATTGAGGCTGATTTTAATTTCTTGCCTTGTTTTTAGTGCTGCCTCCAACTTGGAACACTTTGTCTAGAGTCAAACTGGGCACCTGTGCTAGCTCAGGTGTGCATGTGCCCCTACGTGTTTCAGTGTGCAACCAACAGAGTAGTAACCTTCTACAGAAAGTACCCTTGCTCTGTACCGTACTGCTCCTCATCAGTTTCTCATGTAGTTACTTCCTGAATATGGATTTCTTACCACCAAGCACAGTATCTTTCAGAAGCAAGCACTATCCTGTAAGGCAATGGGGAAGAATTTGTGAACTTCCTTTTACTCCCTGCCCATATTTGCAACTGTTAGGTTTCTTTACTTAACCATCTATTTAGAATGGAAAATGTCATTGGGGATTTAGCTCAGTGGTTGAGTGCTTGCCTAGCAAGTGCAAGGCGTGGGTTCGGTCCTCAGCTCTGGCAAAAAAAAAAAAAAAAAAAAAAAGGTGTGATGTGTGATCTCCCGCTAAGTGTGATAGCTCACACCTTTAATCTCAGCACTCAGGAAGCAGAGACAGGCAGATCTCTGTGAGTTTGAGGCCAGCCTGGTCTACAGAGTGAGTTCCAGAACAGCCAGGGCTATGTAGAGAGATTCCATCTCTAAATAAATAAATAGAATGGGAAATGTCTCCAGAATATTCCAGGAGTATTGAGAGACCACAGTAGTGCCTTTTAGACAGGGACCGAGTGAATTTTGTCCCTTTGTCAGACCTGCCTTCATGATGCCTATATAGAGCAGACATGTTAATGGTTAACCCCCACCAGCAGCAGCAGCCTCCATCTGAAGCAAAACTGCTCCTTGGAGAGCCTGACTCATCTCAGTAGGTGTCCTAACTCTTGCATAGTTTCTTAAGGTCAAATCCTAGGTACCATCTTCCATCCCAACTCCCTGTCACCCTCTGCATCTCTCTGCCCAACTTCCACCTCCAGAATCACTCAGTCAGACTTCACTGTAACTTCCCACTGGCCTCTCTAAATCCCACTGGCACCTGTTTCAAATTATTTTCCCCTTAGAAGCCTTTTCTCCCAAACCTGAAACTTCTTAGCACCTTTCTACATCCCTTAAAATAAACATTACTCTTCATTCAGCGCTTAGGGACCTTGCTTGTGTATCTACCTAGAGTCAGAGTTGGGAGAGGAGGTAGGAAGATTCAAGGAGAGCTGCCTAATTTTGTGGTGAGCTTAGGTGGATGTCGATGCCCCTGCTGCCATGGGTAGACTAAGAAGAGGTGGGTATCTGCAGAGTTGAGAGGTTATGTGTGTTGCTTTCTGCTTGTTGGGTACTGAAGTAGGTACTGGGTGAAGAACGTGGTTGCCCCTTTGGCTCTGGGAATCTATATTTGGAGATATTTCATTGTAATTGACACAGTGTCAAGAGATTATCAGAGAGAGTGGAGTGTGAAGGTCCTGGGGCATTTCAGGTCTGGGAATATGAACACAACAAGCAGAGTAAACAAATATAAAGTCCATAGTCAGAGGTTTCACCAGAAACACAAGAATTGGCAGTGGTTCCATGACTAAAAGAAAGAAGATGTTTACGGAAGAAGTGATTGTGCTAGACATTACTGAAGCATCGGGAAAAACGAAACATTGATAACCAGAAGGTCTTGCCTGGCATTCACAAGAGAATTTTCTGTGGTCAGTTTTGTGACCACTAACCACATGTGGCTGTTCAAGTTAAATTGACGCTAATTCAAATTATTTAAAAACTCCCAGTTACACTCATCCTAGTTCAAGTGTGCTGTAAGCCCCATGGGTGAGTGTCTAATCTATTGAACCATGGTTCAAGTGGAACATTTCACTCTGTGTTGCAGGGTGGTCTGTGGGTTATTGAACATGCACAAGACAGTCACAGGCTCTGTGTGGATCCGTCTTCCTTTGCCATGTCAGACTCCTTTCTCCAACCAAAGGGCATAGTCAGAAAAGTTGACCCCAGGACCTTTGCAGGCAGTGAATCAGTGTGCTGGTAGGAAACAATCCTTTCTAGGAGCAGGGGAGGTGAAGAGCAATTCACTAGGGGAGAAGTGGAGAGGGGCTGTGGTGAACTCTAGTTTTGCAAGATGAGAGTGACTATCACAAATTATTGTTGTTATTATTATTAATTATCGAGCATTTAGTTTAGTGGTTTTCTTCAGGAACTCCTGTGGAAAGGCAAAGGACCAGGATCATGAAGGCTTTGTAGTCGAGCAAAGTTTTCCTTAGCCAGTACTATGTCTGTTTTCTGACGATGAACATGACTCAGATCCACAAGGAGTTATTGATATACCCTTCAGCTGGGCAAAGAGAATAAATGTAAGGCAACGCGGTTTGGTACAGCACATTTAATCCTCAGAATATCATTAGCAGCTCTTTGGAGTTACAGTCTTCATTTTCATCTTCTGAGAAAAGAGTTCAGTTGGGATTAGAGACTGACAGCTGAGCTGTTCTGTGTAGATCTTTAGAAACCAAGCATGGAGGCTAGCATTTTATCATAGTGGCCAGTAAAAGACTCCCCACACCCAAGCTGTGTTCCAGTTAGGGCCACCCCTTCTGCAGCAGGTTCTGTCATCTAGAGTAAAATAGCAACTTAGTGCAGAGCGAGCCAGAGGTTTATCTCAGCTACAGTCACAGAGCACATGCCTAAATGTAACAGTCAATAAGAAATGGTTTCCAAAGAGCGTGTTGAAATGAGTTGATAATTTCATTAACTGCAAGCACACGCCTTCCTTTGATCATATTGTTTCTTATAATTGAATTACAGTCTTGGCTGTTTGCACCCTGAGTTATCAGATAGTTAAGGGAATGGTGGGTCTATCCATGCTGCAATGCCCTGCTCAGTTTTCCAAGTTATTAGGCACAGAATAGATACAGCTTGGGCTGAATTAAGAACTATGTCTCTGCCGCAGAATCATCTCCAAGCCAGCAGCATTCCTGGGTCTATTTTCTTTTGGTATTTGATATTACGGTGTCCTTCCCTGCCATATTTCTTCAGTGCAAAAATATAAACTAATAAAGTTTTAGCCATACTCCTTTACAGTCTTTCCAACTAAATGTCATCCTGTTTATGTAAGTTAGGTGAGGTAGTAATTTGGCAAGGTCGTTTATTTTGACTTTTACATTGCCGGTGCACTCATTCCAAAGGTTCTCACAGTAAGAACCAGTGCTTTAAAAAGAAAGGCTTTGGGGGGGGGGGGGGGGCGGTGCGGGGGCGCTGGGAAGATGGCTCAGCAGTTAAAAGCACATACTGCCCTGTCAAAGGCCATGAGCTCAGTTCCCAACACTCACAGCCCAACTCCCAGTTACCTGTCCCTCCACACAAGACCTCACAGCCTCTTCTGGCCTGCACTGGCAACTGCACTCACACCTACAGACCCATATACATATACATAATTACAAGTGAAATAAATATGAAAACTAATGACCATAACACCTTAAAAATTAAAAGATGAAACAAAATATCTTAAAAGACACACACACACACACCTAAGGCTTTGGTAGACTCACTTATTTTTATTCCTGGTGCAAATAACTTTTACTGTTTGATGAGTTAATGGGTATACTTATTGAAATTGCTCATTAATAAAAATGATGCACCATAAAGCAAAATCTTTTTATTTAATAGCTACCTACAAACTTTAGCATGAGTTAAGAGAGAGGGTGATATAATGCTGAAGCTCCCCCTGGTCCTCCTTTGGAGAAGGGGTCCACAGTCCAGGGGACAGAAAACCGGGGTTGGAGTGACTCCTGCAAAAAGACCTGGGGTGTTCCTGGAGTCAGTACACATGGGCTGTGGCCTTGGCCTCCTTCTGCTCTTGCTTTGTACTATGTTATCGATGAGTTGTGTTCATGTGGAAACTTTGCCTCTAGTTTAAAATTTACAAATATCCTTACAAGGTGAAACAACATGTGGAAAACATGGACTTTTAGATTTTTATCATAGGGCCTACTGGTTCCAAAAATCCGAATTTTGATGTAAATGTTCTATTTCACTTCACTCTTAACAATGATATAAAATTACTTATATGTCCTTTCTTCAATTAAACAACCTAAACTATAAAGTGCTATATGTAATCTATTTCAAACAGACATTTTTAAAACAAAACAAAAAAATCTTACAGTGAAATTTGAAACATATTTCTGTATCACTTACTATATTCACTTACTTGCTCAGAAATTCAGATTTAATTCTTTCCATCCAAGTACATTTGTGGCTATAAAATTGTTTCTGAGATCTAAGTACACACGGTTGCTTTATTTGGAATTCCATTCCAGTCTCTTTGTCACTATATTCTGTGTGTCCATAGTTTGTCTGAAATGTGAAAAATGTGAAAGTAAAATATAACAAGAATGGGAGTGATTTAGATCAAGTTCTGAAAACTCCAGGGAAAAAGTATCTTTGAAACAGTTCAGTACTTTTAAGTGAAGGGTCTGTGTGCAGAAGTTTATTTGAGGTGTCAGTGGTCAGCCAATAGCAGCATCAATCAGAGAAGCCAGCTAGCCAAGTAAGACAATGGGGGCTGAGCTATTGTTGGGCATCAGCCTGAACCCCAACACCCCAGAAACTTGTCCTTTAAAGAGTCATGAAGGCAAACTGAAATGCCAACAATTCCTTAGTGGCTGTCTTAGTTAGGGGGATTCTGTCACTGTGAAGAGACATCATGACCACGGCAACCCTTATAAAGGAGAGTATTTAATTGGGTGCCTCATTACATTTTCAGAGGTTTAGTCCAATTATCGTCATGGCAGGAAGCACAGCAGTATGCAGGTATACTTGGTACTGGAGCTGAAAGTCCTTACTTTTTGATCCAAAGGCAACAGGAAGTGGGTGGTATCATGAGCATAGATGAGACCTCAAAGCCTGCCTCCACAGTGACACACTTCCTCCAAGAAGGCCACACCTCCTAATAGTGCCACTCCCTTTGACGGCCCTCTTCTTTCAAACCACAGCAGTTTTCATGTTGGCTTTCTTGTTGTGCTTTGTGAGGCGCTGCATCTTCGTGTAGCCTGTTCTGGGTCCAAACTGACCTGATGCCCCTCAGCTCTCTCAGGAATGCCACCACAGGTATGCTGCTCCAAACTCCAGCAAGTCCTGAGCTGCAGGCTTCCATCACTTTCCAGGCAAATCAAGCTGTTTATTTCAGGTTATGCCAAAACAACAACAATAACAACAAACCGATCCAGTCCCATGCTTATTTCTTTAGTGTTATATAAAGAAATTAATGTGTCGGTAGATTTTTTTTTTCTACTGTCTATTATCATTTCCAAGATAAGACTGAAAAAGCATTTCTGCTGTTCATGTTTTTGTCCTAACGTCAGAACCAGATTTCTAAAGTGCAGTGAACTGAGATGCAGAGTTGGTGTGGAACATTGTTGGGTTTGTTGACAGGAACTTTGTAGACATAATGATAAATCACACTATGGGTTTTGTGGCAGGGTGTCTTTGGCTCCATTCTGTCATGGAGTAAATGGGTTAAAATTGGTTTTAGCAATTATCATTAATTGTGCTAAAGAGATAAAATAATTATTTTGCTGCTTTAAGGTTTGTAGAAATTTTAAAGGAAACATTTTAAATAATATTCTACAAAAATGCTAATTATGACCTTGTGACCTAAAATAAAGGTCGATTTTATGTAAATAATTACTTATAAATCTGGGTAGCAAAGATGGCATAGTCTCCCCTTCCATTTCTACAACATGCTTAAAATTTTTGCTGAATTTAGACTTTCCAATGACCAAAAATTTGACTTTTTCAAAATTCCCAGAGAACATGTAAGAGTGTTAATGACTGTCAATAGACGCTAAATAAATAAACAAACAAACAAATAAATAAATAAATAACCCTAATCTATTTTGGACATGAAGGTTTTTTATATACCAAGCTTAATTAAAATTAGATGCATGCCTTGTTTTTATGGTAATGTTAAATTAGAGTATCTGTTAATTATATTGTCTATTCATTCTAGAATCAGGAGAACTATATAATTTTTCCTTTAATTAGGTCACAGTAGTTTTCCATCCCATAATAGTTTCCCTTAAGTTCTGATTCAGCAAACAAATAAACAAAGCCAAGGAAACCAAAAACGGAAAAGCCATCACCCTTTCAGAACACAGCCAAGAATCTGGAACTTGGGAAGATTACCACTGGGAGAGCAGCCCTGCTCATGCACCTGTGAAAGAAAAGCCCATGGGCCCCAGAGTTGCTCCCATCTAACTTTAGATTCCTGTTTTACCATATACATGTTACACTTTCCCGAAACAGCAAGTTCTATAGCTCATGGGTGAGTTGGGGTCACAACCTGACTAGAAGCTGCAGGCGGTCATGGCAAGCCACATCTGGTTGGAGGCATGTCTGCATAAGGAATAAGGACTCAGCATAGGCACAGGACAGGAATATGGCATGCACATATTGGTAGTAACTAACAACTCTTTAAATGGAATAATAGTTTTACAAAAATCTTTTCCTTAGACCTAATCATGATCATGGTCATTGATCGCGTCACCATGCTTGTTCAATAACAATAAACTAAAGAAAAATTCCTTTTAGACTCTTAACTCAGTCTTAGTCTGGGCCTAAGTCTAAATGAACATATTGAAAAGTTTAGTATTTACATTTGGAAAATGTACTTAGTAGTTACATTTAGTATTTACATTTGAAAAAGTCCACAAAACATTCCTGGTCCTGGGAATTTGATGTTTAACTGAGTGTAAGTACTTACACTATAAATAAACAAAGAACATACCACCTGTGTGGGTCTCTTTGGAATTACACCTGAATGCCCAGGCTGCCGGACAGAGAGCTGAGAGTTCTGCTCTTTTGAAGAATACCAACCTTGCTTTTTTAGGGTTCAGAGTAAGTCGGTCCTTATCAGTAGATCTTCATGAGGACCCCATCCAAACAGCTGCATTGCTTGTCACTCTGGGGCTCTTTACCTCCTCATATCATCTCTCCTATAGAACACTGAATCTAGAAGTGGGGAAGATGGCACCGTCAGAACAGTACTTGCCTCTCAAGCAGGTCCAAGAAAAAGGCTCTGAGTTTGATCTCTAGCACTCATGTTAAAACCAACAAAACCAGGCTTCGGGTGCACACTGGTAACCCCAGCTCTGAGAATGGGGAAATGGGAGGAACTCCAGGGCTCACTGGGCAGTCAGTTCAGTGAAACTGGCACTCTTCAGGTTTAACGAGAGACCCTCTGGCAAGAAGTAAACATGGAGAGCAGTTAAGGAAAACAGCTAACATTGACCTCTGGCCACCACACATGTTTGCACATATGAACACACATCCACACACATACACACACACACACACACACACACACACACACACACACACACAATGGTAAAGCTACTGTTACTGTAGAGGTAAGTGCAAAATCCTTGAGACCCATAGGCCAACTCATGGGATAATTAGCCCAAGGCTAAGGAATTATGAGCACCATACAATCCAAACACTTTCTGAATAATTTAGACCTGAAAAAAAAAAAACACTTGAAAATAATTTACTCTCTTCTTTCTTTATTCCTTTTTCATTTTACCTACTTAAGAGAGTTCCATGTCATATCCAAATATAAAAGTACTTTTATGGAAGAAATACTAAAATTTTAAGGTTAAATTTTATGTCTATATGACTCCTGTAGGAGAAAATTTTTCCCCTTTTTTATTAGCCTCTGTATAATTTTATGTGATCATCCATATAGAATGCAATTTTCTATTGTGAATAGAGATGGTGGAATAGGTAATTTAATTAAATTTACTTAAGTTCGTGCTTTTACAAAACCAGACATAAAGTCCGTATAACTCTGATGACCCATTAAGACTCGAAGATTCATGAGAACTACCCATTAAAACTGTTCTAGGTTTGAAGGTCAAGGGGAAATTCCAATGCTGTTAGTACTGTTGGATCATGAGGTTCTTTGTGGGAGCTGAAACAGTAAGCAAAGTAGCAACTACATCGCTAATGCCCTTGTAGTAACCCTCTAAGTATCTCTTTGGTGAGAGAGAAATCTGATGTAAGAGTGGAGAGAGTAGTCGTTTGTGTTGGGTATCTACTCTGTGTGCCATGGCTGCCACTGTGGCATGGGGTAAGGTATGAGAGTCACTAGATGAAGTTCAAGAGAAGCTAAACTAGACAAATACAGCTGTATTCATGCCCATTATTCCACGAGCACTTGGAGAGATTTCTTGTCTCCAGTTGTATATACCTGTAATCCCAACACTAAGAAAACTGAGATATTCACCTGTTTATCAATGGATGTAATAAGATAGTGAATTATTTGGGAGTGAATATTACAACATCCCTCTGAGGAGCAAATGGAATTTCTTTTTACCAATTTTGTTGATATATATATATATAAAACTACTCTAATCATGTCTGCTAGAGTTTCTTTTATAGCCTACTAATTACAGAAGGTGTTTTGGTTAGAATACACTTTGTTCAAAATATGGGGAGTTAACTTAGCATCATGGGAAATTGTTTTGCTTGCAATTTGTGATAACATTGACCTTTGAAAAGACACAGTAAAAACTTTAAAAAATATTGATCATGAATCACAATGGTTTGCTCAGTTGTTCTTTATACATAGTACCACTTCAGCACTTGGGAGACCAGGTACTCCATAAAGCTACCTTACAACAGAAGAACAAGAGAGGCCTCTAGATGCTGCCATACTTCCTATTTATTACTTCCCCCGATAATAAAATCTCACATAGACATACACACGTGGCTTATTATAAAGCCATAAATTCACATTACCCCAGGATGCTGTGTTGATTGAGATCAAAAGTCATATATGAGCTGGAGAAATTGCTCAGTGGCTAAGAGTCCCTGTTGCTCTTCCAAAGTGCCACCCGCATGGTAGCTTTGTTAAGTCCAGTTGTCGGGGTTTTGATGCCCTCTTCTGGCCTCCTCAGGTACTGTACACATGTGGTTCACAGACTTACATGCAGTCACAACACCCAAACACATAAAATAAAAATAAAGTAATCTTTAAAAAAAAAAATGTCACCTTAAACTTTTATAACTAAATTGTTATTGGCTCAATACTTAAACTACACAGCTGGAACCACAAAAGCAAACAAAATACACAAAATTGTTAAAGCAAAGTTATAGGTTGGTTTGTAAAAGAAATACCAAAATGAAACCCATCATCTTAATATCAACAGTGGGAAAAGAGCAGGAAATAATACTTCCTAATGGTAAGAAAAAGGGAAAAATGCAGCTCTATTGTAATTTATTATAATCCTGTGGAATGTCTCCAAATAGCGAGAGAAGTAAGAACTTTTTTCTTTCTTTGGACAGTATTAGGGGTTCAGCCTAGGCCCTATATGTGCTAGGTAGGCCCTCTGTCACTGAACTACATCTCTGGCCTTGTACTTTTATCATGAAGCAGGGTCTTATTGGGTTTTTCGGGCTGGTCTTAGGGACTTCCTGAATCAGACTCCCAGGTAGCTGAAATCAGGTCTCCCTTACCAGGCTCAGCACAGGACCTTTTAGAATAGACAAAATGGAGATTTACAGTAAAGGGAGTTCACTCTGAGAGACTCTGGGACACTGGGGAGGTGGCTGAGTGGTGTAAGCATGTGCTCACTGTCTAAGTATGAGGACCTGAATTCAGATCCCCAGTGACCAGATAAGAGCTGAGCATGGTGTCACATCTGTAATTTCAGTTTTAGAGGTAGGCATGGAGACAAGTAGATTTTGAGGTGATGTTGTCACACTTTTCTGACATAAACAGTGAGCTTTAGGCTCAGTGGGAGACCCCACATTAAAAAACGAGACTTTGACTTCCAAATGCAAGGATGAGTGCAGCAGTATCCACACATGCACACACCCACATAAACAAGGGCATGTACACACACACACACACACACACACACACACACACGCACACGCACACGCACACATACACGCACACGCACACACATGCACACATCACTTATAAAATATTAATGCTTCAAGAAAAAGAGTTATTCAAAAAGGATAATCTGAAAAGTAAATAGAATGATGACAAATAGTTGGTACATATTTCAAAAATTTGCACACGTAATTTCTTTCTAAAAATACTTTTACTGCTTGGCCAACATTTGATTCATTTTTTTTTTAGAGGAATAGCACTAAAATACAAGACTTCACAGTGGGTGTTAAGCACTAAAAGGTACAATACACAGGTGCCAAAACTAGTATAAAGGAAAAAACAAAAAATAAAACACAAAAGCGATTCTCTTTATTTTTCATTCTGTAATTCAGAAATGGAAAAAAATAAACAGAAGCACAAATAAAACTTAAAAGGGTAGCAGAAATGAATTCAAATATTCCTGATGGTAATGGAGGTAAATTTATGTGCTAAGCAAACAGTTCTGGGCAACCCCTGAGAGTCTGTCTGCTTGAGCCCAGGGCACTTACCTGGAATAATCACTGGAACTGTAAATCTGCTGGATGTTAGACCTCTGGGTACATTATGTTCAAAAGCACAGCTGACTTTAAGAAAAGCCTGAATCTGCCTTCTAAAAGACAAGTTTTCCCAGACTAGTCACAGGAAGTGACTTCTTAAAAGGGAAGAGTTGTAAAAAGTTAAATCTTAGAATGAAGAATCCTAGGCCATTATAGTGAATTGAGTCCAGAGACCAGCCAGGCAGAAACGGTGGGCGAACACTTCTTCCCTGAATCCTGCGAGATAGGACTTGTGTTATTTTTTTAAGTCAATAGGAGTGTAATAATTTGTCTCCCAGTAACAGAAAACTAAGCACAAAAGACACGGGGCTGAGATTTGAAATTTAAGGTTAATTACATTAGTTTTCAAGTAAAACATCCAAACAGAAGAACAAGAGTTGAAAGCAGAGACCAGTGACTAGGCTTGACATAGTCATACCATTTTGTTGTGGAGCATCATGCTTTAGTACACAAAGCATCATTACAGAGGGAGAGATATTTCACCATCATTTATTAGGACAACATAATGATTGAAACTTATAAACAACTAGGAATAATAGAAAGAAAACAAAAAGCAAGATTGAATAGACATGAAGCATTAAAATTTCTTCTCCCACATGGAAGTAGATTTTGTTTCATATTCTCAGTTACTGAGTTCAGGAAGAAAGCCTAGTTAAATTTAGTGACCAAAAAAAAAAAAAAAAAAAAAACCCAAAACAGAATAAACATGGACAGAACGCTGCATCAAAGAGCCTCTCAAAGACTTGCAATAGTTATAAAACTGGGCCAAGGCATGTGCCAGGAAGTAAACCTCGCCAATCTTCTAACAGTTCCCACCACGCCACACTTTACTGCCTTTAACAAGAAGACAATGTTGTTAAAAACCTTCCACTGAAATTTAACAACTTTCGAAATTACTTCTAAGACAGATAAAAATTATAATGGAAAATTTGAAAATATAGAACAATAAAAAATATACATCACAGTTTGTTGGGTGTCAAAAATTGTTTTGATAAAAGGGAAACATTAGATATCAGAAAAATGCTAACTGTGGGCATTTATTAAGCTACAAAACTTACCTATGTTAATCATATTCTTTTTTATATATCAAATACTACAAGTGTAAGACTATCCACATTCTCTTAAAAATATCCAGTGGTCAGGAATCTTCCTGGTTTGAACAATGATCTTGCTTATTTAAGTATTCTTTAAGTGACCAAGACCGAAACTAGGAAGTAAACAATATTCAAATTATTGTAAGTTTTTATTATTGATTTAGTTGTTCAAGTATTTAATTAAAATATATATTTAGCTATGGTTCTAGATACTTGCAACTTTATAAAAACTATGAGCTAACTAAACTAATTCATTCATCCTCTGAGCCTCACTGTATTTTCCACTCTCATCTCAGACTCCCAGTTTCAAGATATCTCCTGACCCAACCTCCCAGGTTGCTGGGCCAAGCTTAAAGCATTTGAATCTTCAATATTTCAATTTAAGCGATAAAAACATTTTATTGAGGTTTTAAACCAATCACTGAAAAGTTTAGAACTATTACATTACTAATAAAGAATAAATTCTAAAGGTAATGGTCCATTCTCTGGTGTATCTTAGTTTGGGTAACATAAACTAGTAACATTTGGTGCTATAAATTGAGATAGGTCATATGCCTGATGTTGGGCAGTTTAATATAATAGGACATGTTTCGAGTCCTTTTGGTGTTTTCTTTTCTTTCTTTCTTTCTTTCTTTCTTTCTTTCTTTCTTTCCTTTCTTTCTTTCTTTCCTTTCTTTCTTTCCTTTCTTTCTTTCTTTCCTTCCTTCCCTCCCTCCCTCCCTCCCTCTCTCCCTCCCTTCTTTCTTTCTTTCTTTCTTTCTTTCTTTCCTTTCCTTTCTTTCTTTCTTTGTTCTCAAATACATTGCCTTCTGTTAAAGATAATAAAACTCTGGTTTCGAACTTATTTTAATTCACATTAGACTGACATCAGTCCAATGATGTTCTTCTAAATGACTGGGTTTACCATAGTTGAACTTTATTATAAAAAGAGCATTGTGTGATTTATTTTATATGAGTATATAGCTTTCTAGAAAGATTCACTAATTGATTTACAGCCTTTTCTAGTTTATTGAATGCATAATTCCTTATACTTACTGAGCATCCACAAAATGTTTCAGTGAAGTGTCCATATACCCTTCCCCCAGTCCCATCTCAGCTTTCTTTCTTTGCTGAAAATATGAATAATACACCCATGTAGTATTTCTTACTCTCTCCATAAAAAGTAATACATCTAGTGTCCATAAAGTACCAAGGTCAAATATTCAGACATTCCATAAATACCTTATCTGAAATCATCATAGCGTGAGCCCAAGCTCAGTAATAAAAATTTAGAACTGCCACATCCATAATAAGGAGCCCAAAGCTCTGCAGGCTGCTCTTGACCTCATCATTATGCTCCCCTGTGAATAGCCCTCAGCCTTACCCCTTCACTGCCAGGCTAGCCTTTGGTTCCCGGACTTGCTTTTTCTAAACAAGTTCACTTGTATTCATTTGCATAGTTAGTGAATTATTTGCTTCAGTGCTTTTTTTTGAGTGGCACCATATGTCTACTGTTTGGATGAGGAATGCCCTGGGCCTTCTTAAACACCAGAGTTGGGCCTTTGAATTCATCACCAATACCAATTATTTTCAGATATTTTAGAGCAATATAATTTACTCATAGTTCAAATGCAACATTTTCTTTTCCTCTAGACACAATATACCGAATACTTTCATAATGTATCTATTTGTTCTGAAACATAAATGGAACACCGTTTGCTTCATTTTTAGACAAAATAATTGATAACCAATTCAACTCAGTGAAGCTTTATGTAGCTTTCAGAGAAACTCACAAAATAAATATGAATGCATATAACAATATAGACATATGAAACAATAAAGTGGGGCTTGGAAACTTGTTCCCAGTGACTTCTTGATACAATGTAATTATGGCCAACTAGGATCTGCTACCTAAATTGATTCTAGGCATTTAGATGAGAAGCATGTGAGTTCTCACCATTGGGATCACACAAGCCATGCTGTAACTATGCTTTGTCAATAGAAAGCAGAGTTTTGAGAATGTGTAAAATCGGACCATTGAGGAAGTGATAGCAATCTTTGCCACATGTAACAAAGCCTTGAGAAGAAGTTATTTTTCAGTAATGTGACAGGTGAATCTCAAAGCTTAGTCATACTTCCACTTTTCTCCTTCCTGCTTATTTTTAGAAGTTGCATCTGCTAAAGTGATTTCTGTTAGTACTTACTGAATTCTCATTTAGAAGAGGGGCAGAGGTGAGGACGAAATTGGTAAATTGATCATTGATTAGCTTGTTTTAACAGGCCATTAACAAATGGCTAAGGTAATAAAAATAGTCATTTAGATCTGTTGCTGAATCCATTAGAACATTCTAGGATAAAATGATGTAATTAGTTTTCACTGTAAGTTTTTGATGTGATTCTACTTACCATTTATTATCACACACACTTACTTGACATAATAAAGATCTTCCTCCAGGCTTAAAACCATAGCAGCATAGCAGATGAAACAGTAACAGGAGTGATCAAAAGAATATTTAAGAGAGGAGTGCACAGACAGAGGAGAAGCATCCAGAACTGAGAAAATGGCTAAGTGGATAAAGGGCTGAACAAACATAGGACCCAGGTTCTGTCCCCTGGCACCCAAGTGAAAAATAGGGTGCATAGTGTATCTTTAATCCCAGTGCTGGGAATAAAGAGATGGGGGATACCCAGTGCTTGTTACCTAGACTGCAAGATCCATAATTAATGATCAAAAAAATAAGATGAAGGCATAAGTAAAGACAGCTACCATCTTGCTCTGGTGATCACAAACATATATACATGTCTGTACATACATGTGTGCAAATAGACATGCCTGTGCATATGCACAAACAAAAAAGGACCATAGTCCTAAAATAGATAGTCTCACCCATTCAATTTTTTTTCCCAAAAAAATTCTGCTATTTGGAATGTAGTAGGGAATAAAATCAAATTTCTATTCTCATGAAGATTCCTTAGGTTCTCTTGTCTCTGACAAGCCACTTTCTCTAGTTGAGCAACTGGCTTCCACATCTCCAGTGGTGACTAGTGTTTCTCAGAACTGTTCTGTTTTAATTGTCAGACAGTACTTCACAGCACCACTCCATTATTTGTACTACTTAGCACCTCCATATCTACTCTGGAGGATATTTTAGTAACTCGGGGTAGGAAAGTATTTAAGTGCAGACAGAGTAAAACAGCCAGCCACAGTGGAATGAGGCCATCAATGGCTTACGATCCATAATGAACATGCCTTCTTCTGATCTACCCGATTTACTTCTACTGTGTAGACCATCTGATCAGTGGGAACAAAGCTTCCTAGTCCATCCTGAGCAAGTATTGACCTCTCCTGCCAGATTCCTCTCTTAAAGCACCCTGCCCTATTCCTAGTTCTTCCACTCAGGATTTTGGTAATCTACAAACTGACTAACCATATCCCAAACTCTGAAAGTTCAAAATACCAAACGAAACTGTGTTTTATTTGTATTTTTCTTTACCTATGTGTTCTCGCTTCCTTTCTGTTGCTGCAAGAAATACTATGACCCAAAACAACCGAGGAGAAGGAAGGGTCTACTTGACTTACATTTCCATACCACAGTTCATCATTGAGGGATGCCAGGGCAGGAACTTGAAGCAGAAACTGAGTAATGCTGCTTGCTCACCTCCTCAGGCTCATGCCCAGGGAATGGTGCTGCCCACAGTGGGCTGGGCCCTCCTATATCAATTACCAATCAAGACAACTCCTTACAGACATGCCCATAATCCAGTATGATTTGGACAATCCCTCAATTGGGACATATAGATGTGGAGATTAAATTCTGAAATCTATTTACATTGGAATAGGCAGACATATGGGAAAATTCTAACCAACTGTTATGACTCATAATGAGTAGCGCATTTTGGTTCCTATTGTTCAGGGCACAGATTAAGCCATCATACTTTTTCCATATTAAAGGATGTGGATTAAATTAAGCATAATAAAATTCTTTTACTCATGCTTAATGTGATTTAAAAATTCTACCATATTAAAGACACATATTTATTCCTTTAAACCCATGTAACTAATCACTTCAAGTAGGTGAATTAGAGAAATTTATAGACTCATTCTCTGTTTATTCATTGGGTTAATGCTTACTACATGTCTTCCCAAATTGTGCTGAGCTAACTATGCTTACAATCTTCTAAGATATATATATATATATATACACACACAGATAGTTTTAATATATAATGACAAGTGAAAAAGTTGGTTAGGTATATATACATATATATAAAATAACTATATATACATGTGTATGTATGTATATATATATATAAGAGATTCCAGAGGAAAGCACCTTATTGAACTAAAGTGAGTATCAGACTGCTTCACAACAGAGAGACTATCTGAGCCACATCTAAAAGATCCATATGCATTGGGGAAATTTTGAGTATTGAGGAGGAAATGGTCAAGAGGGAATTAATGTGCAGAGGTAAGTAACAAGGTGAAAAACTGGTGTCAGGAAAGTGAGGAGAGAAGCGACATGCCACTGGAGCAAGCAGTGTGTAGGAATGTGAGGGGCCATTCCGGACAGTGGCACTCCACCTGCACTCTGCTCAGGAACCCACAGTGGCTGCTGGGTGAGCACTTAACTGAGTTTCACTTCCCTTCTTTACATTGCTTTTCAAAGAGTCTATAGCCATACTTTTTCTTCTTACAATTATATAAATCAGCAAGCATATAGGAAACACTGACCACTCCAGGGAGTCTAAGCAGCCAGAAACGTAATGTAGAATTAAATTCTTAGGTATCTATTGACAGGATAAGGATGGGGGCTGGATTGGTCTCCCTTCCATTAGTATGAGTGCCACTGTGAAGAAGCAGAGACAGGGAATCTCACGTTATTGCTGTGGATGCAGCGGCCCTCCCTGCTTACTAACTCAGCCTTGCAATACTGAGTGTTGCAGCCACCGCCTCCGACACTTATGTCTTATGTTGGAGATCAGGTAGAACAACCAGGCCTTGAATAGCCAAGATGAAGTAAAGCAAGTACCACAATCAGAGCACTCACCGTGCACTGTGATTTTCCTGAGAGGCACAATCATCATGGCAACCACTTATAAAAACACTATACAGCGTCCCACAGCCCACTTCTAAATTGCAATGTCAAATTGACTCTTGGTCTTTGCTTTTTCTGCATTTCACCTGCTGTTTTTTTCCAGATTATTTCAGATTATTTTTCATTTCCTTACCATGAGTCCCCTCCATGAAGAATATCATGAGAAAAATTTTCAGTTTAATGAAGGCTTTAAAACAAGAGTTAAAAAAAAAAAGATACATGTGGCCCACAAATGGGACAATCTTATCTATAGAGCTTTTCAGATGTTAGTTTTCCACCATGACTGGCATGAACCATGAGTTCAGGGCTTCACTGTAGGCAATCAAATGGGGCTGTAACATTCAACTCATTTTATGGAAACTCCACCCCTTTTGGAGTGAGCTCTTCATTTTTTATAGGTTTTGAATTACATGATTGTATACATCTTTATCGAATATTTCCATTGAGTTTATCCTTAGTCCTATGCTAGTAAAACTAGCAAGTATGGCCCCAAACTGACTGCTTTAGGTAGTGTCTTGGTTACTGGCAACTTCAAGGGAAGGAGCCACCACAGCTGCCAAGAATGCAGACCTGTGCTTTGGAGCACCTTTTCTTTGTTGGAGATTGTCTGAGAGGGTGGAGTTTGGAGGGAGAAATGAGGCTTTCCAGAGCAAGCAGGAGTGAGCTGGAGGTTCTAGCTGAACAGTGTCTTCAAAAGCATAAATTCTGAAACAGATGGCATCATCAATTAAAGAAGGAACCATGTCTGCCAGTGTTTAATTTTGACAGTTAACAGTTGACAAGACTAGACTTTGAGCATAATCCAATATTTAATCTTACTGTAAATCCATTACAATTTATTCAATAGTAAGAACTCTTCTCATTTTGTGGAAACCAAAGCGATACACATTATCAGATTTAAGAATCTTTCTAGTTTTAGTTCTATAGTGAAATAGATAATAACTATAATGAAACCAACCTCCAACATCATATAAGTCCTGTGCATTTAACAGTTTAATTCTGAACACCTTCGCCATGTAACTGCTGCTAGGATCAGCACTATTTTCGTAAGCACAAGGATTTAACATTTAGAAAGTTAAGAAACTATCCTGTGTTCATAGAATGAAGGCAGAGCTATCACACAAACAGAAGTCTTACACATTGTGTGCCCATAATTCTTCCACTATAGGGCAGTCATCTGTCACTGTAGTTAGTTCTCTTACATGAACTGTTGTATCACGATCGACTCCTGATCATCTCATCTCCATGTTGATTCTCTATGAGAGCAGCCACACTCTGGACAAATCAGCTTCCCCGTGGCCTCCAGTATGTGTCTGGAGCACTCCTTCCCGCAGTTGACTGGCCTGTGTTCAAGAACTACAAATGGGTTTTAATACGAGCCTGTGGGGAGAAAAAAATACAATTATGGTGATAAATCTGCAGGAATCATATCATGAATTAAAAATGCTACATAAATGCTTTTTGGATTATCTGTCACTTGGGATTACTTATGCTATGATCTCCTCTATGACTGCAGATAATTGAATGTTGGCTATTTTACTGCGACTGGAAGTTCTGACGTAGGGAGAAAATGAAGCATGTAAATAGGAGTTTGCTTATTTACTCAGCAATTAATTTGAGATTTCATCACAGGAATCATTTAAAGCAATAGCATGAAATAACT
Source organism: Onychomys torridus (assembly GCF_903995425.1). NCBI lineage: Eukaryota > Metazoa > Chordata > Mammalia > Rodentia > Cricetidae > Onychomys > Onychomys torridus. The sequence continues at coordinate 87,915,880 of NC_050451.1, read as the reverse complement.
TTATCTCATGGGAACTGGGCTCCTTTTATTTGGATGAGAGACGTGATTAATGCATCTGCCTCTTCTTTTTCTGTTTATTCACTAATAAACAATTAAATAGCATGCAGATGTTGTTTGAAAGATATAAGGGAACTGTTAATGGAAAAATAATCATACTAAGATGTGTTTGTGAAGTCTGAGAGCTTTTACTTAACCTTTGGACTCTTCCTTCTCTATTAAATGACACCAAGGTCTTTGAGTTATATGAAACAACTGAAACATGCCTTGTAGATGTGATGACAGTGACATCATCTCATCCTGATAGGAAGGCACCCATTCTAAATCAGACATGGCATGTCAGCATTGCATTTACACTAAAGTCATGGATTTCACAGTCTGAATTCATTGACGGTTGTTTGAATAGTGTCCACCTATAGAACCATTGACTTGATGTTCCCAGGCCTGTTTACATTCATAAAATATACAACTGCCCCAGTGTTCTGCACTGAGGTCCTGTAAAGTGTACGCAGTACATTGCTATGCATGCTATGGAAGCATAATGTTGTCCCTGTAAAAGAAGATCATGGATGTGGCTTGGAGTTATGTGACACTAGACATTTCATGGGCTAATTTTTAGAATCTTTACTGCATAGGCAGATTCTAAGTGGTTTTGAAGAGTGCCTTGAGAACTTTTGACTTTGACTGTCTTCCATTGCAAACATGCTTCTTGATTAACACAGAATAACACACAAATGCACACACACACACACACACACACCCCTGAACTTAAACCACAACCTGAAAACTATACAGGGAATGAAATCATAGGGACACACAGACACATATGTGTAGACAGGTCATAGTTTCAAGGGATTTTTATGTCTGTTCTTACAATATGTACACACTGCCAGCCCATGCTTAAATGTTCAATGCGCTGTCCTAGGTATGAACTCAGTCTCTAGGCCTGGCAATGGATGACTTTTCCCATTGAGCCATCTCAATGCCCTGCCTTCCTTTTGCTTTTTGTTTTGTTTTGTGTTTTAGAGAGATTCACATTATGTAGCACTGGCTGGCGTGGAGCTCACAATGTGGACCAGGCTGCCCTTGCACGTGCAACCATTTTCTTGATGCTGCTTCTAGTGTTCTGGCTCATTGCAGGCGTGAAGCACCATGCAAGGGAAGACCACCTATTTTATAGACTATAAGGCTGAAACACTATTCATTCTTTATATATTTCTTTGTCAATGAATGCAGGTCTCTAAAAATGTGATACAAATGCCGTAGGATCTCAGGGGATGGGAGAGGCTTGCTTCTTTTGAAGCATCCTTAGATGTGTTGTGGTGATTATTGCATATAGCTAATACTATACATTTTTAAATGTTCACAAAGCACTTATCAACCAAGTTTGAACACTTTCCACCAAGACAGGAAAGGCTCCATCATACTGAGACCTGGTTGTGAAGTGGTGATGGTACTTTCTCAAGAACAAAGATGATGTTTATTGAGAACCATGGTTTTAACCCACCCTAGTTACAGAATTACACTGCCTATCATGATAAAGTATACTCAGCTCTCTTTTTAGCTTAATTTAAAAGGATAGAAGAAAGATGCACACATTCATTTCTGTAGAATATTCATGTCAACAATAAAACCTGATGGCAGCAACTTCCATGGCAAATTTGGCTTCAGTGGGGTTTGTGATTTCTCTCATCATAATATAATGTGTTTTTCCCTCTGATGATGCTGTGGAACCTAAGAACACACACACACACACACACACACACACACACACACACACACACACACACACACACACACACACACACACACACACACACACATACACACACACACACACATACACACATACACACACACACATATACACACACACACACATACACACACACATACACACACACACATACACACACACATACACACACACACACATACACACACATACACACACACAGACACACACACATACACACACACATACACACACACACACACACACACACAGACACACACACATACACACACATACACACACACACACACATACACACACACATACACACACACATACACACACACACATACACCCATACACACACACACACACATACACCCATCCACACACACACACACACACACACACACACACACACACACACACACACACATACACACCCACACACCCACACACACACCACACCCACACACCCACACCCACCCACACCCACCCACCCCCCACACACACACATACACACACACACACACACACACACACACACACACATAACCCAGAATTAAAGTAAAAATTATTAAAGACTCACCTATCAATTTAGATTTTTTCCTTAAAGTATATTTTATATTAATAAAAATATTGATATAAAGATTTAGATAAAAGAAGGTTCATTAGGAGTCAGTGTGAAAGCATTAAATAGAAATTGTTTTCAATACTTTCTTAAAAATAGAGCATTATTTCTTTTTATCTTAAAGTGACATAGATTCACTTCAGAAAATATAAATAAAGTGAAATAGTTTAAGATGAAATACAATTCACCCACATATCCTCTTAATGGGGACTCCATTAAGCTAGAATTTTTTCTGCCCTTTTTCTTGTTTTCCTGTGTAAACAAAAATGTTTTCTGGGGACAAAATTTATTCTTCAGATTCAGTTTTATCCACTGACAGTTCCCTTCACTTAGTACTATCTGAAATACTTTCCTGTGGCATTTGATGTTATACCCCAGACTTCCCCAGTCACTGGAATGGCAAATGGTTCCTTCTTACCTAGAGCAGAGATTCCTGCTGCACCCTGACTGCCATAATGCTGGTCGTGGGTCCCTGACAGATAGCCAGCTCCTAGCTGCATTAAAGCCGTCACTGTTTGCTTCCTCCTGTTTTTATGGCCAGTCTGCTGCTGCACTTTTTACCACTCTAGAAATAAGGTAATCATAATTCTAGCTTTGTCAAAATCCCAAATTGACACAAACGTTCAAATGTAATTCCTTGAAATAATTTGCCTTGTCTCCTGTTTTCCCAGGAAGAAAGATTTATAACCATAATAAATATAGAAATTATTCAATAATGTATAGTCTCTTGATGTATTTGTTACTTAACAAATTAAGAAATCATGTTTTATGTAGCATAGTACATAAATATTAAATTAATATTTTTCTATGTTCTAGTCAGTTTTTAATTTTTTTGAATTATTTTTATTTTGTATGTCTGAGTGTTTTCCTGCACAGAAGTCTGTGTACCATGTGCATGCAGTGACCACAGAGACAAGAAGAGGGAATTGGATCCCCTTGGCACTATAGCTAGAGGCAGTTGATAGAGGCCATGTGGATGCTGGGAACTGAATCTGGCTCCTCTGAAAAGGCAGCCAGCATACTCTTAACTGTTAAGTCATCTCTCCAGCCTATCTTGATCTGTATTAATGCACAACTTCAGTATGTGTGTCTGCCTCTTCCCTGAGCTGCTTTGTAAATCATCCAACTAACTTTGCAGGAATATACCACCTCGATTCTTCTCTATTTTGCTTGAGATACAGGTCTGCTGAAGTCAGTAGGCATTGTAGCTTTGAAATTTTCTCTCAAAGCAACCTAAAACAGTTATTTCTGTGAAACTGAAAGGATTGTTGTATGGGTTTTCTTCCAAACACAACAAGTGTTTTTAAAAAGCTTCTTGACCGTCATGGCACCTGACCCCTCGGGCTCATTCCACAAATTTCCTGGCTGAATCTGCAGTCTTCCCTTGACCTTGGCTTTTCTCTTTTGTTGTTTTGTTTTGTGTTTTTATATTTAGTTTTAAAAACATATTCTCACTGGTGAGCCTTCAAAGTCCACAATGGCATTTATTTGAGGGCATCAATTCCAAACATTATTGTATTCTTAACAGCACAGTATTTAGCAACATATTTAGAATGCCCCCTGAATGTAAGGTTATTTCCTCTGTGCTTAGAGGGTAGGAGATGGAATAGAGAGGAAAATGGCACTGACTAGATGCTTCAGAATAGTCACAGGTGTTTGAAGACTTCTGCAAGCTAGTTTCACAGCATGCCTGTCCCCATTTAAACTCCCATCCTACAACACACCAGTGTTTCAGCTCTACTACATTCTTGTTAGCATTGCTCTTACTTGTGTGTGTGTGTGTGTGTGTGTGTGTGTCTGTCTGTCTGTCTGTCTGTGTCTTTGTGTGTGTATACTGGTGCATGTATGCTTGCATATATGTATGCTAGTGTATGTTGAGTCCAAACGCAACCTCAGTTCCTCAGGCATAATCCACTCCATCCCCCTTTTTGAGACAGGTTTTCTGACTAGCCAGGGACTCACTGAGTGGTCAGGCTGGCTGCCCAGCAAGGCTCAGAGATCTCTCTGTTTCCCTCCAGTGGTAAGATTATAAGCGATCATCTAAATATGTACTGACTATTTCTTTTCCTGTTTGTTTCTTTTTAATTTCCTTCTCTTGCCTTATTGCTTGAACTAGGACTTTGAGCATGGTGTTGAAAAGTGGAAATCTCTGTGTTGGTCCTGACTTCAGTGGGACTGTTCAAGCATGTCTTCATTTAGGGTGATGTTGGCTGTGGATTTCTCATACATAGCTTTTATTGTGTTGAGATATGTTTCTTTTGGTCCTGCATTCTCTATGACTTTTATCATGAAGGCTATGTTGAATTTTGCCATAGGCTTTTTCTGTGTCTATTGAGACAATCATTTGACTTTTGTCTTTAAATCCATTTGTGTGTTTTATTACATTTATTGGCATGAATATGTTGAACCATCTCTGTATCAGGGAGAAAGACAACTTGGTCATGGTGTATAATCTTCACGTATGAAAATACAATGAACTCATTTTTAAAATAAATTCAATTATTCATGCTTCTTAGAAGACTTTAATGCTATTTTGTCTGCCATTTGCAAAATTAATATCAAAAACTACTACCACAGCATTTATAGATTTAAAAGGAGGTAATTTTATCTTTTCCACTAGTAATTAGAAATTCTTTTGTTCTTATTATTAAATAGTTATTACTTTTCATCAGGTGAGCTAACATATTAAAGTTTCACTAGATAAGAGAGAAAAACACATTTTCCCAACACTCTGTAAAATACTCTTTAGTTGAAAACAATTGTTAGGCAGTAGAAAATTAACTCTCCAGGTTTCTTTTTTTGTGCTTTGTTTTTGGATGGCCCTTCTATCTTGCTTTTTTTGTTACTGTTATAAAATCCTAAAGAAGACAACTTGGAGAGGAAAAGACTTGTTTGACTAACAAGTTACAGTCCATCATGGAACGGAGTCAAAGCAAGACCTCAAGTCAGGAACTGAAACAGAGACCATGGAGAAACACTGCTTACTGGTTTGTTCTCCTTGGCTTGCCAAGCTACCTTTCTGATATGGCCCAGGCCTCCTTGTCCAGGAATGACACTACCCACAGTAGTCTGGATCCTCCTACATTGGTTAGCAGTCAAGAAGATGCCCCCTGCCATGCTCACAGACCAGTCAGATGCAGGCAATTCCCCAGTGAAGGTTCTTCTTCACAGGTATGTCAAGTTGACCATTGGCTGACTATGGACAAGTACTTCCTCTAACTTGACCAGATGGAAGGAATTCAAGTAGTTTAAGACACAGAATATCTTAAAAGCCATATTCTTTTGTAAGAAATGTAATGCGTATTCATTACTTAAGTTAGGCTACCACTCTCTTTTCTTTGCTATTTTTATTTACATATAATATTGACATTCGTGTCTGAACATGTTTGTCCATCTTTTTGGTACTTAGAGATGTCTGCTGTTAATTTGAAAACTGCATAAACAAAATCCCCTCTCTTTCTCTTCGTTCAACCGGCCTCACTAGAGTGTAAGAGTGCAATTGATTCTGATTGATTTGGATAAATGATGTAACTTAAGAAAGCCCAAGATAAAATTCATGGGAAATGTAACAACCAGAAAATAAGGAAACAGTTGGGAAGAGTTGGAATGTTTGTACTAAAAGATTTTTGAAAGCTCACGTTCTCAGTTCAGGAGTAAAAGCCACTAAACATAAACAAAGGCATAAGGATTGTTATATTATACTCACGTTATGGATTTTCATTTTTACAATTGTGTGTGTGAGTGTGTATGTGAGTGGGAGTGTATGTATGTGTGAGTGAGTGTGTGTGAGTGTGTGTGTGTGTGTGTGTGTGTGTGTGTGTGTGAGACCGTGCACATATACAAATCACAAGACAACTTAAGGGAGTGGATTCTCTTTTTCCACCATGTGGATTCCACAGACTAAAAGCACAGGGCCAGGAATGCTCTTACCTGCTGAGCCATCTTGCCAGCCCTGCCCTGTATTTTTTGAAGAATCACTTCATGCATTGTCAACTGAGATTTTTGATATGAAGTAGTTTACTTAAATATTCATTCAAGTATATCATCCTTCCACACAGTAGATAACTTTGTCAACAATTTGAGTATCATTTATCAGAGTAGGACAGTGTGAATCACTTCCTCTTACTCTCATGAATGGCATTAGAGAAATTACAGCTGATCATTCTTTAGTATTGTTGTTCAAATATTATGTGGTCTATTAATAAAAACAAACAAACAAGCAACAACAACAAAAACAGAGCCAGATATCAGGCTGAAAGCTGAAAGATCAGGGAAGCAGAGGAGCCACCCACTAGTTCTTCCCTCTATGAAATCCTCAGCCTCAAGAGAGAGAGTTCCTGTTTCCTCCAGCCTTAGATACCTTAGATGTCTCTGCCCAGACATCACTTCCAGGGATTAAAGGTGTATGTGTTTCCCAGTCCTGGGATTAAAGGTATGTGCCACCACTGCCTGGCTCTGTTTCCAATGTGGCCTTGAATTCACAGACATCCAGACAGATCTCTACCTCCTGAGTGATAAGATTAAGGGTGTGTTCCACTACTGCCTGACCTCTGTGTCTAATCTAGTGGCTGTCTTTGTCTTCTGATCCTCAGGCAAGTTTTTTAGGGTACACAAAAGGTCACTACAAGTGTACTTTATTTCTTCCTATTTTATAAACTTATATTTTTGTGGCATTTGTTTACCACTTTGCCCTTGAACACATGAAGATGATAAATCTCTGAAAACAAGACAAATTAATGAGCATCAGGACATGTGCAATAGAAAGTATAACAAATAGACTTCATTTTCAGTAAAATAAAAGAACACAGGGAAAATTGAAGTATGTGGTGTAGCCACAGATGGAGAATAATGGCTTTTATACTGGGAGCAAAATAGTCAGCCAGTGCTCACATCTGGTGTGATTAAGGGGAAAAACCTGAGGTAGGTAGCTTCTATGGATGTTATATTTTGAAAATAGCCCTTTAATTAAAATATAATTGTATTTTAAATAATGTACTATAAAACATCAAATAACCACAGGTATGGGTTCAGTTTAGTTACTTTTTGCAGGAAGAACAGAATAAATTTTAAAGACTTGAAAAGACATAAAAAATTGTAAACACAGGCATACACATGAGTGAAGGTACCCATGGAGACCACTGGGAGCTCTGGAGTTTGTGGCTCTGAAGTTGCAGGTGGCCGTGGACCACCTCATGTGAGTGTTGGGAACTGAACTGCATAGTAGCACACAGCCTTAACTACGGAGTCATCTCTCCAGCCACATGTCTAAGGGTTGAGACACATTCTGAACTTCATCTAAACTAAAGTACTGCTGTGAGAGAAGAAGCAGCCATGCTCTTTGCAGTTGCTCACATTGTAGCATTAAGAAATCAATCAGGTAAAATATGTTCTAGCAGCTATGATATGGCTTTCTTATGGATCAATCTGACTAATCAAAAAGAGATGAACTATTCAGGATATTTTTAACCATATGATGTCCCAAGGACCACTTATTCTATTTTGTAATGTGTGTCTACCTGCTTTGCAAGGCCTGTACCTCTGCAGTGAGCCCTTTTGCAATCTTGAGCTGGAGTAGGTTGAATCACTCAGCTCTGAGGTACTTGTCGTAATATGTTGGCTAGATTTGCAGTTTTTACTTCCAAAAAAAAAAAAAAAAAAAAGATCATTTGTTTCTCTTTTTACTGTTACAAGAGCTTGATGCCGTCAGTTCATCCTTCATAGCAATTTTACAAATTTGGAACTAGTAGTACCCTTTTCTTTTCTAAAAACATAAAACTTTAGGGAATTCAACATGACCCTACTAATAAAAAGTAAACTGGGTTAGGCCATGAATTCAAATCTTTGGAATTCTTTTCCAAGTCTCACTTTCTTTTTGTACTATTTCAGAAAAGCCTACAAAAGATTCATTTCCTAAGTAGCAGACATATTAGGTAAATCATTCTGGAACATTTCCTAAAAATTGGTTGGAAATTATTGCTCAAAATTTTTGTAAAAGTGACATAAAACATAATTTATTTTAGTGATAGCTAGATAGCTATCATTATACCATGTATATGTAACACATCCCCGAAACTCTCTGGTCCCAATAAAGGTATAACAACAGGCACCATATACATCTTGGACAGCATATGATAGCCTTTTGTTCAAATCCTCCTCAACTAGAGGACTCCTCAGGGGTTCCCAAAGAGAGGGCGGTGTCTACACATAGTTGTTTCTTTTAAAATTTGCAGGTGATCAAAATACTTGATCTCAATCAAAGATACCATTTGTCCCACGGCAGACCAGAATAAGATCCAGCTGTTGATAATATCTGGCTATGGAAAACATCTCTAGGAATCTCCAAGGGGGGAAAAACATATAGGGGGCTTGGGGCTCCTCTGTACACTCCTTCAACAAAATGCCTAAGGCTGAAGTTTCATTTTAAACTATTTATTCAGGGAGGAGGCTATTGATTAGCAAGAATCAACTGCCCCTGCAGACACTTAAGGGAGCATGTCACTATGATGCTGCATGTAACATTTTATCATGTGGATCCTTGTGTGTAAAACCAATTTTATGACATGAGGAGAAAGTAATAATGTAATAGGCACTCCAGCTTGTAATTTGGTTTGCATGCAAATTTTCTAGGGTATGTGAAGAATATTGTTAGATTTATCTTGCTGGACTTCTGTATATATTTACACTATTATTTCTTAAAACATTATTTAAAAGATGAAATTTTATGGTGGTCCCTTCCAAGGGGTATTATATAACTTTCTGGAAACTGAAATTACATTCCTCTTTGACAAAAATCCAGCTTTATTCCCATATATTCCCAGTGGCATTAGGAAGTTTGTTGTTTTTGTTCGCCAGTGAGAATGTAGTAAGAGTTCCATCTTCCATACCAAGGGAATCAACAGCGAAATTCAGCTTATATTACAGCTTCCCAAGCCAAAATCTTTGTGTATTGGAAGACCACAAAATAACTTAGTCAGTACTGCTAAGGTTGTTCATGGATGTGTCAAGAAATGAGCTGTTGCTGGAGAAGTGAAATTTCGCCATGCAATTCTTCCTTTGCTCTTTTCACAGAAGCATCTCCTTCAGAGCTTCCGATCTTTGTTTATTTCTGCTACCTCCTGGGTGTGCCTTCCCCTTCCAGGCCTGCCCCGCTCCCATCCTTCATGGGATCCTCAGCTTCTTCAGTACTTTTTCCATCTTTGGCAGCCAGCTGTGTTCCCAGCACCTCACTCCAGCTTCCCACTTAGGGATCCAAACCTGAGAATGAATGTGTTTCAATTTCCTGCTTTTAGAAAGCAAAGAAATGAATTCCTAATGGTGATTCCAGGGTTGAGCCTTGGAGGTCTTGCCCATTTCTTAAAACGAGGAGGGTGAGGTGTCATAGCTATTTAGAGGCCTGGTCTGGTAACATTGCTGATTTTACAAACAAGTGTGTGCTGCCCAAAGCTGGGAGTTTGTACAGCTTACTTGCCATACTGTGTGTCTCAAGGGATTAGTAATAGCTTTTGGGATGCCCTGTCGATACTGACAGCAGATGAAGGGCACAATAAAGATTTTATTGTCTTCATATTGATAGAGAATAATTATTTAATATACTGGCTTCATTTTAACTCTATATTAGAGAAGAGGTACCATGTGTCTCTGTGATCTTTGTGGTTGTAAATTCATGCATCATTTTCCAAAGCCTCTAGTATTTGATCCAAGGGTTCAGAGCAAAGGAGAAAGCTGTGTGATTTTCAGGCGTCTGGGAGGAGTTAGGAGTTCTCTATGTTTTGTCTATAACTTTCTAGTCTATCCAATGGGACAGAGAGGGAGCCATTATCTGATACTATACCATGGTCATGAAAGAAGTATTGTCCTCATTTGGGGATTAGATAGTGCCATGCAAATGGTGGGTTCTTGGTCACAATACGGAGCAGTTGGGATACCTCAAAGCACAGTGATGCCTGGTGCCTTGGAAGCCACCTCTTTCCATAAGCTCTGTATGCCCAATTACCTTGTCATTATCTGCCCATGCACTATTTCCTTTCCATTTGGAACTGCTTTTACAGGGATGAAATACTCTTCAACCCTCTATTTGTAAAGGTCAGTTCCTACATAAGGTAGAAATAACCATTGTTTCCAAATTAAGAGTCTCCAGTTTGTCTAATACGTAACCAATCAAGAGTACATGTACTCAAAGAGATTGGTACTGTTTAATAATACATTGAATGATTTAAATTTTGGATTATGAACCATTTACTATCTATTAGGAAAGCATATCAAGGGCTTTCTATATATGAATAAACTGATAAGAAACAACTCACATGATCCTACAAAAACAAAACTTTAATGATGATGCTAAGAATAAACTAACATTCTGCTCTAATAGGAGGTGTGATAATGTCTACAAATTTTCACAAATGTAGTGCAATTTATAGTGTTTGGCTGTTTATTTGTTTGTTTCTTAATGCATTTGGGATGGTTTATAAAATTGTTTCTCTGCTTTAGTACCTAACGTGCAAATCCCAGTTAGAATTCCATACAGGAAGCATTATAGATCACTCAGCTTTTGTATTTCTAGTTCATATGCTTTTGCAGGCAACGCTTTTAGCCAAGAAGAGGTAAAAGGCATTAAAACATCAACCCATTTTCCTTTCATTTGCTCTGGTACCACTGTTGATAGGTTTTTCTTTCTCTTTGCATTGTGACTGAATAAAACGCCCTCACACTACTGCCTTTGTATGCTTTGAACAGAGCTATAATTTATATTCTATAATGAAAGTTGTTAAGAACAACTTTAAAAAAATTAAATGCATTTTCATGTTTTCAGGAGAACAGCAAATGAAAAACTTTTGTGAAATGAAGATTTAAATGACCAATGTAACATAACTGTTGTTCTGATGCCATAAGATAGCTGAAAATAACAATTTGGGGTTTTCATCTAATAGAATAATACTAATGTAAGTGTTGACTTGGTTAAATTAGACGTAACAAAATAATCTGCTGTGGTCCTGTGCTCTCTGTCAAGGCTTTACTGACACACTCCAGTAGAACATGGACCCTTTGGTCCCAGAAGTGTGCATCTCATATATACTTGCTCAACTTAGGAATTACTAGATGTGGACTTTGGTCCCAGAAGTGTGCATCTCATATATACTTGCTCAACTTAGGAATTACTAGATGTGGACTTTGGTCCCAGAAGTGTGCATCTCATATATACTTGCTCAACTTAGGAATTACTGGATGTGGACTCATGCCATTAATACTGTGCTGAGAATAGTAGTGTGTTGAACTGTAGGGAGTTTACTATTTAATTTTTCTCATTAAAACTTATAAGAGTACAAATGAACTCAAATAAAATTACCATTTTAAATCAAACAAAATGTCAATAAACAACTTAAAATTTCTTGTGTAGGATTTTCTGAAAACTTTCCTCAGGTGTCAGTGTCATAATTGCATGCAATATCTTAAGAGGGGAAAAAAATACAAAAACGCTATGTCAGGCACTGAAGGTTAGAATTCAACCATTTCAAATGATTCAACTTTGGTAACTTGACAACCTGTGCTGGGAGACTAGAGAACTCTGTGTGCCTTCTCTGAATGAGCATGTCCTTGTAGTTCTTGTGCTGAACACAAATGTAGAAAGGTCACAGCAAGTTTCCCAAGATTGTTGTTGGATGCTATTTTGTCTCTCCATCAGGATCACGTTGCACAAGGGTAAATTCATTCATGACATTGAGCAACTCCAGAGCCGGGGATGGTGCTTCAGTTCATCTCATGAAAACTCTCCTTCCTTCTTCAGAAGACACTCAAACAGACTCCCAGTGCAGCAGGACTCAGAAGAGCAAAGGGATGTTTTAACTCTATTGGTCTTATTTACACAATTCTAAGAAGAAGCTTTACACCCTGAGCCTGTCTTTAGAAAATTCGACATGAATTTACTGATCATTTTGAAATTCCTGTGACCTCTTGTATAAAGAGTGGATGTAGCTTAAGGAGTTGTGTATTTGTCCTCCCAATGGAATGGAAAGGTCCTCATGCTGAAAGACTTTCTTACTCTCTGTTGTACTTTTCACTGGAGTTTTCATCATTGTGATTTAAAGAAAAAATTTTTGAATATTTGGGTGAATAAACTAAGGCCCCACTGCAATAGGGAAAATTTAATACCCTTTCAAATAAGAAATCATGCATATATTGAAATATATCATTAATAATGATAAATCTGTTCCATTTTCTCCCTGCAGTCTCCAAACGTCCACAACTACCCCGATATGGAAGCTGTTCCCCTGTTGCTAAATAATGTGAAAGGGGAGCCCCCAGAGGACTCATTGCCTGTAGATCACTTCCAGACACAAACTGAGCCAGTGGACTTGTCAATCAACAAAGCCAGGACCTCCCCTACCGCAGTTTCATCCTCCCCAGTCTCCATGACAGCGTCTGCCTCCTCACCTTCTTCAACTTCAACCTCTTCATCATCTTCTAGTCGTCCAGCCTCATCCCCCACTGTTATAACATCAGTATCTTCAGCATCGTCTTCGTCAACAGTGTTATCTCCAGGACCCCTTGTTGCCTCTGCATCTGGTGTGGGCGGCCAACAGTTTTTGCACATCATTCATCCTGTCCCACCTTCCAGTCCCATGAACTTACAGTCTAACAAACTCAGTCATGTTCATCGAATCCCTGTGGTGGTACAGTCAGTGCCGGTTGTCTACACAGCTGTACGGTCGCCTGGAAATGTGAACAACACTATTGTTGTGCCGCTCCTGGAGGATGGGAGAAGCCATGGCAAAGGTAAGAAAGAGACACGAAGTCTCATTGTGTTTTAGCACTAGAGAAAGCCATGTGTTTTCTGTTGTCTTTCTTTTTCACTAACTGGAACCTGGATTGTGTATAGACACCATGTCCAAAGAATCTCTATGTAGAACCACAAAGACCATCTGATTGGCCACACTGAGTAGAACACTGCTTAGGAGCAGTCACATATGTATGGACAATTCCCTTAGCTGAATTCAGTCTATATGCTTATTTATTGAGTCATTTCATGTCAGAGTTTTGATATCTTAATTTACAAAATAATGCTCTCCTTAAATGGTAAAACAGGAGGGGCAGCCTGTGCACAGTAGAATTATATATGAAACGAAAGTTCATAAGTCTTTTATGGACCTTGGTCACTGTGAGTGTTTAAAGGTAAATAAGGATTTCTTTTGTAGTTGTTCAGACTGGAACTTTTTAGATGATAGTAATATAAAATGCCATGAAGATGAATTGCCTCGGATCTAGACACTTATTTCTGAGTTCCTTTTAAAATTAGGTTGATACCAAAATGATTAAACCAGGCATGGTAGAATGTCCGTTTAATCATAGCACTTGGAGGCAGAGGCAAGTGGACCTCTAAGAGTTCAAGGCCAGCCTGACATATATAGAGAGATGTCCAGGTCAGCCAATGTTATTTATTTACTATTCTGTTCATGGTGAAGACACATCATGACCAAGGTAACTTATAAAGGAAGGCATTTAATTGAGGACTTACTCACAGTGGTTTAGTCCATGAACATAATAGTAGGAAACATGCAACGGCCATGGCACTTCAGCAGTAGCTGAGAGCTTTATGTCCTGATCCACAGGCAGCAGAGAGAGAGACAAGGGGACTAGCATGGACTTTTGAAATCTCGAAGTCCATTCCCAGCAGCACACCCTCTCCAAGGAGGGCACACCTCTTGTCACAAGGCCACATCTCCTAATCCTTCTAATCCTGCTCAAACAACTCCATTCCCTGGTGACTAAGCATTCAAGTATATGAGCCTATGGGGAGCCATTCTCTTTCAGACCACCACAACCTGTAAAAAAGATGTTTATTTGTAAAATTTCATATAGATTGGGTTTTTAATCATCTTCTAATTGAGTTACTACGGTTTTAAAATAACAAAGTGAGTTAGAATGGAAATATTTCAAAATACATTATTTTGGGTCTCATTTTTAGGAGGGAAGAAGATTCTTTGTCCCATGCTCATATGATATTTAGTTCCTTCATTAGTTGTGGTAGCTGTGCAGCTGTATATGGAGTTACACTCTACTTGTAAACTATTGCTCTATGCAGAGATTTAGGAGAAGAATTGTAAATCCCATATCTTTATTCTCTCCTACATACAAATCTAAGCACTAAGCTCCCTCTCTGCAAATATGAAATCTCATAGTATTGACTTATTCCCTATGAAACTGAGTGCATATTTGTGTATTCAGACAGCAAACACAGTTCTAGGATCAGACTTTCCCAATATTGCTTTTTGCTCTGACACAGTGTTACTACTGAGGCCCATGATTAAAACATGATCGATGAATGCATAAACCACTGTCTTCTCATAAAATGCTAGGAAACATGGTTGTTTTGCTTCTGGTAAAAGGTAGGACTCAATATTGAGAAATGATATATGATTGAAAACTTGGCAGAATGTTTATAAACATCTATATAGAGCTGTGTGTTCACCACTGGAAGTTATTATTTTATCAATATTAAATTTCTTCATAGCACTCAAATAAGTTCACCTTCCCTGTTTTAACAAAGTTAAAAATCTCCTGATTCAGGAATTTCAGTTTGCAAGTTTGAGAAGTAGACAACATTCCTGCTTTATCTCAGCTGCCAAGGCCCACGTGACTTGGATTCCAGCACCCTGCCTAGGGGTGTGGAGGGAATAAAGAAAAGATACACACCCAGGAACACATACAGCAAAGCTGGGATGAGGTTGGGTTTTCCTACCACTACCAGCGTGGACCTCAGCATGTTTATTAGGTACAGTCCAGGGGCGAGTTAGACTCTGTAGTCTCTGTAAGTAGGCAGGCTCAGTCTGTGGACATCTGGGAGGAGGAAGCCACAGCTGCTAGTCTGTACACACTGATCAATTTTTCATAAACACTCATACTCAGACTCCCTGAGGAAAGCTTTGCCATTCATCTTGAGCCAAGCCCATACGGGTAACAGCTTAGTCAATTTCCCATGAGTTGATTGTTCTCGGAGTCTGTAACATGGATGCATCCATGTCAAAGTACACAGTCACTCACTCAGGGGCTTTCTCTGCTCCACACACGAGGTATCATCTGCTATAATGGGAGAGGAAACAGGTCTCAGCAACACTCTGAACTGAGAAAGTGGAGGAAAAGGGGGTTGAAGGTGCTTTTGAATGGATTGTTTTCATTTGCACCCTTTCAGTACTGCTCATAGCTCTGAGTAAAATGAACAAGTCTCTAAATAATAATTAACCTAATTGGATGATCAATCAGATATTTATTTTACTTATTATCTAAAGATATAGTTTTAAATTCTTAAGCATTAGCATTTAACAGGTAGTGAAGCACATCATTATATATGTTGTATAATCCTATATCAGTGTCTATGTGTTCGTGGGAGACTCCAGTGTCTTGAAGTGTTATGATCCTACATGTGTCCATGTTAGTGTCCAGTCATTCTACAGTGCCACTTACTGCAGATATCACTTTCTTTGTGAGCTCTTTATACAATTTGTACTCACCAATAAAGAGCAAAAGAGATACCTTTTATTTGTCATCATCATTTTACAGAACAGGTTTTTGGTAATTAGGAGATATAACATATAAAGTAAATATATGGCTAAAACTTAATTTTCTGGAAAATGTATATTGGAGGAGCCCTTAGAGACTCATGCTAACCATAAGCCCAGTTAACCATTCTATGGATTATAAGATAACAGATATACGAGGTAAAAATGCTGCTTCTCTCACTTATTCTCTCACTTATAACTACACAAAACTATTGTCTTAATTCTCACTTTACCAGTGAAGAAAATGGGGCTAGTAGCCTGGTCTGTCTTCAGATTTCATGGGAGAACATAGTGCAGAGTCCTGGCATTGACCAAGTATCAGTAAACATTTGCATTTTCATCATTACTTTTCTCCTTATTATTACAAGCAGTAATCAACACTTCCTTTCCTTCTTCTCATAAAACAGAAAGTTGATGATGATGGTGGTAACCAAGACAGAAGTTGTTGAATTAGACGTCAACCCCAAGAAGTTGGTTGGGGACCACTTCTCAAAGTTGCTGACACAGCAGGGATGAGCAATGAGAGATTAGTCTGGAAACATCGCATTTTTAAATTTTATTACTTCGTATTAAGTTTTTATAATCACCATATTCTACAAATATTGCTATAGCATTTTACAATCTTTTATTGTTTAACTGATTAACTAGAGGACAGTAAAAGTATCTAGTGGAAAGGTTTGCCTACCTCACAGAATGAGGAGAGGAAAGGGCATTCGCATAATCCTTCAAACCTTGATTTTATACATATGCGGCTGGGTACTGAAGTGGCTGAATAACAAGGGAGCTCCTATTTACCTTCCCTCTTAGGGCTTATAAACTTGGTATAGATATGCAAAAGAAAAATACCCTAAGGGAGTTGGTTTTCCAAAATGCTAATAGGAAAGGTATAAAATTTCACTCATATAAATTAGGTGAGTTTACTGGATAATTACTTTTGAGGTTGGTATAACATATGCTCTGTGACGGAGAAGTAGAGCCTACACATCCCGCGACACAAAGGACTGTGAATATGCATGTCCACATCTAAAGTCACGTATCATGTGGCTTGAGCCATGTGTTCATCCAAGCATCTACTAAGCATCTCTCAGCTCAGCAGTGGACATTTTTGCCACTGAGGATACAATGATGAACAGAGCTGGTACTGTTCCTCTTTCACACTGCTTCTTGCTCTATCCACCTGGAAGCTCGTGGACCACATGCAGCTGAGGGTAGCTAGGAATGCACCCCAATACAAAATTGGAAGCGTACTTAAAACATTGAGATGTTGTTTACAATTTCTTTGTAACTATTGTGTATCCTTGAGCATGAATTTTGTAGAAGACAACATCACATTGCAGTATCAAAAGGCTGGATATATCTGCAAGTCTGGTGGATAATATCAAGTTAAAGAAATCTTAGAAATAAATACTCATTCTTTTGGTTAGAACTGAACAAACATTTGCATAAGCCAGTGACTTGTCCAGTAAGAAGATAATTAGAATTATAAATAAATAAAATTGTATTTGACAAAAAAGTATTGGCACATAGCACAGTTCTTAATAGAAAGAAGAAATGTCTTGACTGTGATTCTCCATAAGAAGATAGAGATTATGGTTTGAGGAAAGGATGAGATAAAATTCCTACCAAGAATGCTTAGATAACAGCAAAAGGACATGAAAATGTTTTCTGATGAAACCAGAGCTTCAAGTAGAGTATCAAAGAAGAAAGGCTATTGGACTAGAGGAATGAAAGGTGGTAGCTAGCCCAGAGTACACAGGCATCACAGTGAGACAGGGATGGAATACGAAATAGGAAGCAAACTGGGAAAATATTCTGAAAGGTATAGGAAATGAACATACTTCAGAATAGAGCTGTGAGAGCAAGGATTGAGAGGTCTACTGAGGACAAGCAGTCTGTACAGTATGTACCCTCCCATGGGAGGCTGAGGGATGCACAACTCACCCATGTAGAAGAGTGTTTTGTTACTGTGGAAGTTACAGCCTTCAAGTGGCTGTCTTATCTCTAAATAATAACTCTAGGAATTCCTGTCCAGCCTATGAAAAGTTGTGACATATTTTCCATGGAATTTTCATCATTCTGTTTTGATTTGTTGTAGCTACTTAGTGGTAGAACACCACATAGCATCAGAGTAAATCAGAGGTAGGGCTGAGCTTGCTTCAATTAGTAGCTTGATGGAAAAGTTATGAATGTTAGGGAAAGCAGAATTCTCCTCCCTTCTGCTACATAATGTGCATTTCCTATATGCCAAACACAGTGCTGAGAACTGCAGTTCCAAGATGAGCAAGGCCCTGCTGCCCTGAATATTTCATTTCAATAGGAAGGGTGATGAACATGTGCCAGGCACTGTAGGTACTACAGAGACACAACAGGATATGACGAAGTTAGCAAGAGAAGGTCTTGCTATTAGGTGTAATCAAGGAAGTCCATTGAGAAATCATCTGTGCACATAATATCTGCAAAAGACAATTCCAAAGAGATCTGAAGTCTCAGTTGAGTGCCACCTATATGATGAGGGACAGAGAAGACTGTGCCTGGAGTGCACAAGCAGTGGAAAATGGTAGAGGTAAGCACTGAAGACACATCAGGACTAGAACAGGGGGAGTTAGAACCTTAAATCCCAAGGTAGCTTTTGTTCTAAGTGTAATGGAAAGCCACTAGAATTGGACTTGTGTGCAGAAGTAAGTCACAATCTTCACTGTTTTGCAAGACTCGTGGAGACTCTGCATACAGGGCAGGAGTGAAAATGGGGGGCTGGCTTAGTACTACTTCCATATGGATTGGAAGTGGGTATGAGGAAAGATGGGGAGTAGGGGTGTCCTCTAAGCTTGTGGCTGATGTGTTGAGTAAATAATGCTGATCTTTCCTAAAATAGGAGTATGAATGTGAAGGAAATTCCTTTGGGGTGCACTCTATTCAGCATAACATGCCTGCTCTACCTTTGACTAGAACACTTGAAATGATAGTTGGACAAATGAGCCTGAGGTTCTGAAGGAGAAGGCAGTATGGAAAATGCACTGGAATCCTTTAGAATACAAGAGATATCTGTTGCTTAATAATGCCTGCCATGAATCATCTTGGATGAGAGCCAAAACAGGACAGGCATGTATCCAAACTTTTACTTTTGGCATATGTTTGTGTGTGTATTATGAGCACCTACATGTGTTGTGCATGCATATGAGCATGGAGTCCCAAAGTTGATATCAAATGTCTTCCTTGATTACTCTTCATTCTGTTTGTTAAGGTAGGGTCTCTCACTGAACCCAGATCTAACAGATTCTAGCTAGTCTAAATTGCCAAGTTGTACCAGGGGTCCCCTGTCTCTGCTTCTCAACCAAGACTATTGAATTTTATGTGGATGGGTTCTGGGGATCCAACCTCTGCTCTTCACACGTCCATGGCAAGTACTTTTCAACTGAGCCATCTTCCAGCCCTTATCCAGCCTTTTCACATTGAGATATAACATTGTAATCTACAAATATGTTGGACCACATACATAACTACCTTGGGCTGCAAATTGGACACACTTCATAGGTTAGGTAGAGACACCTGAGAAGTCAAGAAGGGAAGAGAGACCCAGCAATGCCAATCTGCTTGAGAGCTTTGTGGGAAAATGTGAGGGCATCGAGGACAATGTGAAAAAAGAGGTGTTTGACAGATGGACTTTCTCCTTACTAGTAAAAACTGTACAGGACCTGAAAAGAAAGCCGAGAGCTGTAGGTTAGAAGGGGGTGAGTTCCTTGCTGATGAGGAGCAGTGTGTCCATGAAGTGAGAAGAGAGAGGACTGAAATAGGTTCTTGTTCAGAAGAGAAGTTAGGAAAGTGAGATTCAATCAGTGGAATGATTTCGTGAAGAGCTGTAGAGATGGGCAATGATACTTGGGGAGGCATTCCCACTCTCCATGAAGAGACTTATAAGGCAGACACAGAATAGCATATCTGTGTGCTCTCAAGAATAATCCAGTTGAGAGTTTGAAACAGATAATTGTGGTTAATTCTGTGGAAGGAGGAATTATACGAATAAAGTCTTTAGTTGCATGTGAGGGCTTGTATTATTTTGTGGAGTATCCTGTATTTTATAGTAATTAATTTATATCCTAGCATTGATTTGTTGTATTGACAAAACTGTTAGGACAAAGATGCATAATGAAAAATGAGAGGAAATGTAAAAGCAGATGATAATGATCTATGATTGACAAGGAAAAACATAAAAATAAAAGTTAAGTAAAATACAGATTCCATTAATATTATAGTTGTAAAAAAGACCCAAAACAATGACCTGGGATTATTAATGAAAGCAAATAAAAGTTAAATAAACTCTTTATTTGGATTCTATTGATAATTATGAAAATGACTAGAATCAATATAAATAAAGATCAAATGCTTTCACAACTACCTCTATGGGGTACATACAGTAGTTCAAAGTAAGCAATAAACCCCAAATAACCTATTCTAATTTACAAAAGGCATTTTCAACATTTTAATATTAATAGGTAACTTATTTTAGAATCCAGGTTAATTAAAGGAAAATGCCATGACCAATTTCAGAAAATCCAGATTCTCTCCAATATCCAATATCTGAGTCTGTCCTTTCTCCTTCTCGTAAGAGGACCAGGTGACCTTGATGCTCAAGAATGTGAGAAGGGTATGATCAGCGAGAGACTTTGAAGGGGACCAGACCTGAAGAGTCCCAGTGCAGCTAGGGAATGGGACTGGGTACGTTTCTGTGTCACAGTTAGATGATTTTCTAATTGCTTTCTCCTTCTTTATTATCTTACATAGATTGCCAGATATTTCTATGTCTCTCCCATTAACTTCTTTTTCTTAGACCCACCTAGCACTAAGTAGCCTGTGTGACAATGAGGAAGTAGGTCACATAGAGGGAAGGAGTCCAGCTCTATTTTCCTATAGCCGGTTCAAAACCAGCTCCAGAATCTACCAGGATTATACCAAACGTTTGTTTATTCCATTAAGATTTATTGTTGAAACAGTGTGACACGTGGAAACATAACTTACTGTGTCCCATAAGTACATTATGTATGATTTCAAACACATGATCAGATGCTTGAGAGTAAAATATATTTTCCTGAAATAGCTGAGTAGAGCAAGTCGATTCTGCCATAAGAAACTATGCCAGTTTCTACTTAGATGCTGACACACTGAGGAAACCCCCCCCCCCCCCCCCCACCAAAATACTACGTATGTTCATAGAATCCATTCAGCACTTTTGGAGGGTGGTGGCCACAGGAAAACTTGTGATACTTAACCCTCACCCCCATTTTCTTCCTGCAGGCTGTTGCTTTTCTCAGCAACCTGCAGGAAGAAGCCACACGTTTATTTTTAGTCTTCTGCCGTTTACATGTGTGAAAGGAAATCTGGCCTTTCCAAGTGGTGGCTGCAAAGCTTGTTGGAAGTGCTGACCCTAGCTCCCAGCACACTGAGTACTCCCCACTAAACATCTCCTGGTTTGGGTACATCGTTTTTCTGCTGTCAGCCAACCACCTGTTGACACTGATTCCTTGTTTTAGGTCATAGTTCTTGTCATACATTTGCTTCTGCTGTCCACCTTACACATGACTGTCATCTTTTAGTTCACCGTTCCGTGGAATCCTGGTGTCATCTGTCCATAGGACCAGAATAGTCCCCGGCAGCTGACTTGTGCTTGTGTGTACAGTTGGCTTCTGAGTGACTGCTGCTACCTCCTCATTTGGTAAATGTCTTCTACTTACTCTATTTATATACAGGTGCTAAAAGGTATAGTCTTAGAAAATACAGACGTATACCTTATATGTGAACTGTGAACTAGATTTGTGTGAATAAACCCAGTCGTTCTGTCCCTTAGCTTGTGTTTAATGTTCTTTCTTGGAAAATGTGACTGGAGTCTTGCTGTCCTTTGGTTTATTATTCTTAAACAGAGACTTTGACGTGACTGGAGTGTTTCCCTGTCACCAGAGTCAAAGGCCAGAGCTTATTAAATAGTGAGAGGAGGGCAGTGAGTCTGTGATCATGAAAAATTTAACTAGGAGTTCAGAGTGCTTTATTCTCTTGGGATAAATTAGTGATTTTTTGCTCTTTTTAAACCTGAGTTTTAATGCTGAATTGAAACTTAACTATTTTTTAAACTTCTGGGTATGCGCATAAGGTTGAATAGATTCCACCAAAAACTTGGCATCGTATGCTCCTGTTTATCTGGATCCTCTCCACTCTGTCAGTTCCACGGCTTCGTCTTGCACGGTCTGGCTTCGTTCTCAGAGTCAGTGATGATATGTGGCTCAGAAAGGCTACACAAGCTGTCTGTATCGCTTCTAGAGACTAGTAGAAAAGATAAACGTGTGGGTGAGCTCTGAACACATGGTATAGTGCCTGCAAATGACTGCAACTGACCTCCCAGTTTTCTGAGTGAAGTCACCAATACAAATACAAAACAAAGACAGGATGGAGAGGAACCAGTAGTTCCTTGGGTGGTCAACTTGAAGAGGTAGATGGTACCTAAAGGACCGAGGATGAAGACAAATGTATTTGTTAGGTAGGGTGGCTCATGCTGGGGGTTGACAAAATAGGCTTTCAATTCATTCTGTTATAGCACATTATTAAGAGCTATTGAATAAAAAAAAATAACCTCACATGCCATATTCATTTGCCCAGAACAAGTTTCCCTCATGAAAAGTTTTCTAATTCATGTTTCAATAGATTCCTGCCTAGAATGTCGCATTATACTAATACGGTATTCAAATGGAATCATCATTGCTCTCCCACCTGAGCTTTCCCTGACATTTAGAATATAGAATATTAGACACTCAATTTTTATAAGATAATATTCCTAAATATAATCTTCTGATTTCACATAGTCCAGTGAATGCTATATAATAGAAGAATTCTGTTTCTACATCAGATGGCATTGTTTATAGAACTATTTTGATATTTGGACATCTCCACTCATTACAAGAAATATATATTTATTATGTGGCAAATAGACAAATGTTTAGCAAACAATTGACTCAGTAACAATTAAGGCCTTGTAGGAACCAACCTGAGCAGGCAGACTATATTGTCCGGTGAACTTGCTCTGAGAATCACCACAAACAATGCTTTAAATTGGCTTTTTAATAATTTACAACTTGCTGGTGGTCCTTTGTGCTCCTCGCCCTTTCTGGTTCCCTTAATAATTTTCTTTCTATTCAAAGCTATTAATTAATATTCTGTTACTATTTTCTAAGCTCTTTTATTTTGTTTCCTATTCTTAAAGGAGAGTTGATGAAGTGATATATTAATTGGATTCTCTAGAGAAACTATAATCTATGAGTGAAAGGCATGATAGCCATTTACTAAGCAATGATCACATACTTCATTCTTTCCCCAGCCACTGTTATTAGTGATGAATGTTGCTTTGATCATTGGCCAATTATGATTTTTATAATTAGATGGCTTCACCATCTTTTGTTCACCTAAATATTGGCTTATGTATTCAACACTTATATGGTACCAGCGTCCTTCACTACTACCAAGGAAAGTTCATTTAAAAAGAAACAAACTTCTAAAATGACGGTTGCAGTTTATATTCTACTGGAACAGTGTTGTTCACACTGTGAGCATTTCCTGTTGGGGAAACTTGAAATAAACTGAAAACCAGAAGTTTATAAAGTAAAATAGAATGGAATGGGTTAAAAATATCAATCTGAGAACGTCTCCTGAATAAATATTAATTCGTGAAATGTGCCGATTAACCTATTTACATGCATGTATGTGTGCGTATTGGAACCTCAGCTCTGTGTGTCTGTTTGTCTGTGTGTCTGTGTACTGAGTTGGGCTAAAGTGAGGATGGCCATAGATGTATCGGGTCCATGCTGGAATTTATGTATCTTACTATGGTACCAGTGTTTAAAAGAGACTCCTTGGGGATTTTTCTCTGTTTTCTCTTTCTCTTAGTTCTCTTTACCTTCCTCCATCCTTCACCATTCTATCCCTTTGGGGTTGGGTGTGGGTGTAGGACAGGGTCTCATGTAACCTAGACTGGGGACTGGCCACAAGCTCTTCATGTAACAGAGGCAGGCTCTGAACAGCTAATCCTCCTGCCTCCACTTCCTGAGTACTGAGATTACAAGCCTGTCTCATTATTCCTGGCTACCATACTCTTTTTTTAATCCTGTGGTTCAATTTCTCTTTAACTTGCATCTCTCACCAAATCTGCCCCGGAAGTCTTACTGAATCGAGACTGACCTTTAATAACAGAGTCTTTGTGCTGCCATCTAGTGGTAGAATCTTAGAAAACGTGTGCAGAAAGACTCAGGGTGCTATATAACTCAAAATACTTTTCCTGCCCAGGATGGTGCCTGGGGTTTGCCAGCTACTTCAGAGCCATAGGAAAGTACAATGAGTCTCTTCTAAGAAAATGTTCTCAGTTTGATGGTGCCCATCTGTAATACTAGAAATGAAACTTAGGGCAGCAGAGGCAGGAGCCAAAGGTCATCTTTAGTTACATATGAAGTTTGAAACCAACCTGAGCTGCATGAGACCCGGTCCCAACACACCCTTCCCTGAATAAAAATGAAAAAGAAAAGAGAAACTCAAACTTAAACTTGAATATATATACATCTACCTTATTTTTAGAGTTCTAGTATGTGAATGACCTTATTTAACTTGGTTCAGAAAGAAAAAGTGTGACTTCTGCACACTCTCCCTGTATTCCTCTCTTAGACACTGTTATCCTTTGCTTAGTAGTTAAGGTTAAAATACTCTGTTTTATCTCTGTATATTTGAAACCTATACCTTCTATTTTTCACTAAAATACTCGGGTATGCCGATGTGTATGCTATTAGCAAGTTTCACAGAAAATCCATCGGGCAAGGAAGTCATCATCATAGAGAAAATAAAGGGAAACAAAGTGTTATGTCTTTAGGAAGACAGGGGGTAAGCTTGACACACCCAAGAAAAATAAGGCTATCCCTCAAAACACATCAGAGAAACTCTTTGACAGCTCAGGACTGAGGTTTACTAGAAACTGGATGGAAGTTTAATGGAACCATATGAAGGACCCATGTTCCCCACTTTCCTAAGGATAAAGATACCTAGTAGTGTCATCTCTGGTAAGAATATGTCCTTCTATTGATAATTATATAGTTGATGAATTATGATTTGTGATTGCTATAAATCCTCATTCCTATGGTATAAGACATGGGGGGGAGGTGTCGCGTAACAAAGTTCTTCCTAGAAAAGTAAGGGTTTTTAAATATCCAGTTTAAGCTGTACTTCTTTCTGTTTCTCCAATGTTGTGGATGATACCAGTAGACGCTCAGTAGACATTTATAAAGGAGATGTGTGAACATCAGAATGAATCAGTCTAACTCAGAGTGTATGGGGTGATGAATTATGAAAGCATTCTGTATCTAGTACTGACCTACAGTCCCAAACTTCAAACTCCAAACCAAAGAGAAATATCCCTTTGTATGATGAAGTAGGAGACTCAACATAAATGCCAACTAGCTTCTTCAAACCCAGTCTGTTAGCCCTCCACCAAACATACCTCGTATTCCAGCCATGTGCCATGGCTTTTTGTGATGCTGCATCACCTTTGTCCATGAAGAAAGGGTCTTGTGCCAAAGTCTTGGTTCAATGATGCCTTTTCATGGGGGTACATACCAAATTGCAAAGCCACCTCAAGTCTTTCTTTCTCTCTCCATAGCTTCTTCTCTCTGGGTTTCAAGGCCTTATCCATTGTGTGAGACACAGTAAAAACTTCAAAGTATTTGATAAATACGTATCTGCCATCTTCAAGGCTTTTACTGCTTATGCCCATGAATCATTTGGAGTCCTCTGGGTTCTTGAGTATACATTGTTTCTGCACTACCCTTGAGTTTGTTTAAGTCTGTAGTGCCTAGTATTAAGAAATAATATTTGGTATTATTGTATAGATAATGAATATAATGCAGGTTTCAATGGTTTCTGGAGCTGAACTTCTGTGAGTGGGAGATACTCTGAAGGTCTCCGAAGTATCATAACAAAAAGACTGCTGTGTGGAAAGTAGAATCAGTCCTCGCCTATTCTTTTGCTTAGTAAAATATTTTACCTGTGGACTTAGGATAAAGAGGTTTTAATTGGACCCATATAATTAATAGAATCAGTGATGTGTCTTATATAACATATATAATAGTTAAGCCAATTTTATATCCAAGTCAGGGTGAAAGAAATTATGCCTCCTCCCATACTATAGTTAACCACATCAGCACTGTGCTACCATAAAATCTGAAAAGTGTGGAGTGTGGATAATCCCACCATAAACTGTAATAAAAATTACCCTTCCAGACTCAATATTCTCTCCATTAAGTTCATAGACACTGTCCCTTTGTACATAAAGTTTTATGAAATAAATCGACCAGCACGCCTGTCTTTACCACATAGCAAGCTGTTTTGATTTAAAAGCTGATGATGGTACAATCAGTTTTTCCGTGTTTGCAGTGCATGTTAAAAACATAAATTTCCTTTAACAAACCTTAAGTCGAAGGAAATTGCTCCTCTTCCTTGCACCCTGCATTTAAGTATCTCTTTGTGAGAAAGAATCAATGATGTATTTACCATGGCTGGCCCATTTGTTGCGGCCATAAAAGGGAGATTTGGTTTCCCGTTTCAGATCTCTGGCCTTAAAGGTGTATTAAGCAAAAAGAAGCTCAAATCTCAGACAGCTTTGTGGGAATTGTCTCGAACCTTTCTGTGTTTCAAAGGCATTGTCATTTTCTTGATTGCGTTTTGTCTTCTTTGGGCTAAATCTAAAGGCTTCCCTAATCATCTCTGCTGTGGCCTTTGTCAGAAGTGAATACTTTAAATCAATCCTGTATAAACACAGGGACCTTCTAAACAGAGGAAACCTTCTGGGGCCCTCACTCGTAAATCCTCAAAGAGTGTTACCCTGGAGGAAGTCATAATCTACTAATGAAGGCAGAAGAGATGATGTTGGAGGTGAAAGATGAAGAGCATAAATCTCTAGGATCAGAGTAGGAAGGAACATGTCAGACCAGGAAAAGAATGGCTGGCGGATCCAAAAGGGAGGGTGTGTCATTTTGTTGTGGTGTTGATCCTGATGCATTTTCCCGTGCATGCGCTGTGTATGGTATAAAGCACACATGTGTGATATGTACTGTTCTATATCCCCAGGAATAACCTGAGCTCATTACAGCTCCAAAGGCTTTTAACTCTTACATCAGATTTACTTCTTGCACTCTTTGTGACTATAATTTTCTAGCTGTGCCTAAAATGAACAAAGTAAATAAAAATGGTGAGGGAGAAGTAAGAGAAAGATATAATTCACCATCCTTATTTGCATTACCTGGGCCCTCTAAAACTTGTCCTCAGTAGATTTTTAGATATTCCCAATAGCCACAAGAAAATTGTAGCATTTTGCTTCCTCTGCGTTTCCTCATAGTAAGAAAATACATCTACAGATTTGGAATTATCAATCCATTCAGGTTCAATTCTGGTTATTTTATGTGAAACTGAGGCATAAATTAGGAAGTTGACTTTTATCTTTTGGGACACAAGAGGTGGCAGGCAGATGAGATGTCAACATTATTATCGAGGTTAGAACTTGATTCACACAAGCAAGGACTGGATGAGAGTAAATGGGGTCCCACAGCCCACTCCTTTGTCTTTGGAGATAATAATATGCATCCTAATTGCCTTTGAAATAATGACCATTACAAACGAAGGGATGATAAATTGCTATCAGTCTGCAGAGTATATAATAAATATTAGAGATGTATTTGTGAAAATTATTAAGCAATAAACTTTGTTGACTATATGTTCTTTGTGAGGTATATATTTTATCTTTAAATCACCCACTAACTGCTATATAGGCATTGCTGTACATTTTTCATAAGTAAGAAAATAGAGGTCTCTGTGGTTCTACCCCTTAAAGGTTCAGTTTATAAGGGGTAGCACCTTGAATTAAATCAGATTTTAAAATACTTCAAAATAATTTCCCCTTTCTTCAGCTTGATGCTTAACCAGTAGGATTTGTCCATGTTCATATCCTAAATCTGTATTCCCCAAAATAAGGTGCTGTTTAACTGAATGTGAAATATTGCATTTTAAAATGACCTGTGCTTTTGGGTAAGGTTTAAATTGATAATGTATGAAATGTGTAACCATAGCAGCAGCTGTGTATGCACATATATGAAGCCCATGATGTCATCCCAAATAGCTAAGTATTGACATTGGATTGTGGTATTATGTGCTTCGATTTCTCCACATCTTGCAGCATGAGAACAGTAGCCCCAAGCTGTAGGTTAACATTTCTAGGTGCAGGGAAATGTTGTCACAGTGTGCTTCACTGAGTTTCAGAGACTGACATCTGTGTCATTTGTAGACATATCTGGTCCCTGCCTGGAGCTCTTTCGAGGAGGAAAGTGAATACAAAGACACACACTTTATACAGACATGCCTGTTGTGTCTTGCCTCATCCTGATAGTGGTTATTTTCTTTAAAAAAGGGAAAAAAGACACAGCCAACATTTAATATTACTATGTTACTGTTACAATTATATTTATTTTTCTTAGATTAATGAGTTCAATAAAATCCTGAACACTAGCCAATAGCTAATCATCATTAGAGCATTACACATTCAGAATCATCCAAGCTCATGTAGCAGATGTTTAGAAATGCTTTCTTCAAATTGGAAAATAAATTCTCAAACACGTGTGTTTGGATATGGAGACTAGCTGGTTTTGTAATGGGAACTGACATCTTCCAGCTCTGATTTCAATGCCGTTTCTACATTTTTGTCAATCTTTTCTTATTTGTTCAATTTCTCACAAAGTCAAAGACTCTGCCTGCTGTCTGGTGCTCAGGCATCACACCTGCACAGGGGCACATTTTAATATATTCCTCAGGTTATCGTTTTCATGGAACATAATCCACTTATCATCTGACAAATGAGTGGTGGTTGGTGATGCCCTCTTTAGTGGCATTATTGTGCCCATTGGTATAATCTGCAGTAATCAAGGTAGTATAACCTCCAATTATGTGTTTTATTATCTCATTAGCTACCTTGAAACTATTACAACTATTTTTTTTTTCTTCCTTGGCCAATTGTGATCATTTTTAATGTTAATCACCATCATAAGCCCTTGGTATTTCAAAGCAAACACCATTCAATGATAACTTGAAGCAAGTTTTAGCTATATAATGTTGTCTGATCTGATATTAATGGAAGGCTATAACATTTTCCATTTATAAATCTATGCAAGCCACTGAATTGTTACTACTTTTCCGCTTTGTGATCTGTATTATAAGCACAGAAAATGCAGTGATTCTTAGTAAGAGCAAAACAATAGAGCACTATCATATACTCAAGATAGCAGACATAGCTTATGCCAAAAGAAATAGAGGGAAAATTAATTGCATTACACTGCTCAATCTGTATCCAAACTCTTAGTTGTGCACCTACTGAATCAGTCAGTTTATTTAGAGAGGCCTTTCATGTTTGTAAAGTGCATAATGCAATGTCCATCAAGTACCTGGACATGTTAAAATATACTTATCATAGGACTTCATACTGTCCCTTCTTTGGGCTCATATGTATGAATGTAAATATACACATAAAGTCATATTTGACATGTATATATGTTCATATAAAAGTATGTTAAAGAAACTATCACATTTCATAAACTAAAGAGTTAGTTGATTTATTATAAAGTTCTTAAATTTTATGCCTTATATTGTACCAGTTAAATGAAAAAATGAGTGCTTGGTCTTGGCTCAAACCTGTAATGCTAGGGTTGGTTGCAGAGGCAAGAGAATGAGGAGTTCAAGGCTACCCTCAAATACTTCAATATATGTGATGGCTACAGTGCCAGGTTATGGTTTTAGTTGCTGTCAGATTAAAACATTTGGTACCACAGGGTCTTCTTTCACCTCTGGGGTTTGTCTCTCCTATCCAAGCCTCATTACTGTAGTTAAGGGACTCAACACCATTAGTATACTGGATCCATTCTTCCAAAGGAGCTGATAGTGTAAGTATTCTTTTGCATTCTGCATTAGCATTGTTGAATGCCAAAGACTCAGTTAATACTTATCTTAATTCTTTATCTGATACAGTTTTTGTTATAGCTGTGTTCAGCCTTTGTAAAAAATCAGTGAAGGGTTCGTGTGGTCCCTGAAATATCTTTGTATATACCTCAGTTGGTTTTCCAAGTTCTGGAATTTTTTCCCAAGCATTTAGAGCTGCTGTACGGCATAGGGATATTGTATGCGCAACTTAAGTGGCTTATACATTCCTGTCAGTGAAACATCCCTCACCAAGTATTTGATCTTGGGAGATCATAAAACCTCTGAGTTTACCTTGTTGTTCTAAATTTCTTGCCTCTTTTCTCAACCAGCTTTCCCACTGTAATTGTTGGCTATATTCTAGAACAGCTGAAATTAACTGATGCCAGTCATCTGGAATGATTCTATGTGAGGTAGACCACGAATTTAACATCTGTCTTATGTATGTGGAGTGTATCACAGACATAACTACTGCTTCCTTTATATTTTTTAAGTCCCTTGTTGAAATTGGCTGTAATGTAAGTCATATATGGCTCCGAGTGTGTATCATCTGCCTGCTTTTCATGGATGATAACAGGATAAGCCATTGTATGAGAGCCATTTGGAGAAGTTACAACCTGTATGGTCTTATCCTTCTGCTTATTAGGTCCCTTGTCATGTTTATTGAGAGTTTCCTCCAGGGCTTGTAAACGAGCACCTAGGGTCTGTTCTAGGGAGTGACCCTCCTCTCTTGCAAGGGATTCCAGATTTTTCATGAAATCATGGAAGTTTTTATGTTCTTCAGAAACACATGATTCCATGGACCTTATCTTATCAATTAATGATAATCTTTCTTCCTTATATAGTGTCTGAGTAGCAACAACTTCACTCTGGAGAGTTAGTGTTCTATCCATTAAATATTCATATTTATTAACAATAAAATCAATTTTTGGTACAAGCCTGTTTTGTAAATCCTGGTTAGCAGATTCCAGAGAAAGAATCTTTTTATGTAAGCCTTCACTGCTATTTTTTAAAGCCTGTATCAGTCCCAATAATGACTCATCTTTGTTCTTATTATTAAACCACTGTTTGAACACTGTGTGAATTATTATGATGAATGCCAAAATGGTACAGGCCAGATATGCCTTAGGAAGGTCATGTATTTCCAAGAAAATGTCATTCATCATACAAGCAAAAAGGTTTTTAAATTCTTGTGAGGCAATGTTGTTGTAATTACAAGAATTACTCAAAATTTATTAGTCAGTTTTAAGGTGTAAAATTATCAAGTACTTTTACTTGAAATAAGACACTGGTTTGCCTATCTTACCTGTGGTTTGGGGGTTGTAGTAGCACTTCTCAGCCAGTAGGAGGCGCTGGTATAACTCTAAAGCAGGTCCTGTTGAATGCCTTGGCTGGCGGCAGAGTGAGCACAGGCAGTAGGCAGTTCTTCCTGTGACTCCCTGGAGCTTCAGGGCATGGAGAGTTCTAGGCCACTCTAAGCCCCCTCTGCCTCTACAGACAATAGGTCTGCCAGCAGGAAGGGCTCCAAGCCCTCTCTGTGTCAAAATAGGGTGCTGCCAGCGACAGTGCCTTGTCTTTTTTAACTAGGTGAAACTGTGGAAGCTAGGGCAGGGAGCACTCAGGGAGGAGGGGGAACGCTTCACTCACAGTGGTTTCAATGGTCTGGAGGCTAAACTTGCCATGGAACTGAGACCGGATTAGCTCCTTTTCAGGAATGGAATTGGGTAGGTTTTTCCTGGTTTTTTGGAGCTCTGCAGGCGGTACCCTGCAGCTTCAAGTGCCCTCCAGCCTGGGAGGAAGCTGAGGGTGGCAGCCACCCAGGCCTTTGGAATTTGCCCCATGTGAGCACCAGATATTGGTGAAATTATTAAGGCCACTCCACATAGTTAAAAGGGAGGTTTATTTTGTGGGGTAACTTACAAGTGAAGGGTTAGGTTCCAGGGACTGGGAAAGGTATGGCGCAGTCCGGCAGTGTTCTCTGGAGAACTCTGCTCGGTCTACCTCCAGTGTCCAGGGTCCCGGAACCAAGAGAGCTGGAGCATCTGGATCTGGGGTCTTCAGGGTCCTTTCTCTGCCCTGCCTTGTAGGCGTGACAGTTACCAAAGCCTCAATGGGGGCTGGAACTTCCAGATCAAAGCTGGAATGGCTACCCACTATAGCTGAGTGGGAAGACTATTTGGGTAGAAAGATCGCGTTGAGAACTTCACCCAGAAAGCACCACTGCGTAGAAAAGTTGTCCCAGCGAAGAAATAAAACAGAAACATATCAATATCCACCCATGAGGCAATAACAGATGACATTGCAATCCTCACAGAGATCCCTAGAAATCTGTGAAAGTTAAGGCAGATGATGAGTCCAAGACTATAGACACGCTAACAAAAATCCACAGAGCAGAGAAACTGTCAAGCAGGAAGCATCAGGAAACCTTCTGAGATGCTCTGAGCAGGAGTTTAAGAACGACAGAGCCTGTCAGCATAACACATGCCAGGAGAACAATGTAATATTTCCTCTTATAATAAAGTGCAGCAAAACATAAATTTTAAAATATTCAGAAATATGTAATTTGCTAAACCTAGTAAGAAAGAATATTCTTTCTTTTCTTCCTCTTGTGGCCTCATATTTGAGATCTTCCTTCCCAGTTTCCCCAGATGCCAAGCAGACTAAATCTTGTACTTGGGAGATTAGATAATACTGAATGGCTTTACACGTTAGAGTGATGTTTAAATCTCGCAACATCAATCTATTATGTGGCTATCTCATGTGCACACATCAGTGGGAATATGAATTGGTTCAGCTATGTCGGAGAACAATTTGACAATATGCATGAATTAAAGTACATCATAATTTTCAGATATATACCATGAAGCAGCTTGTGACAGCATAGCTAACCATGAATATTTTGAAAACTTAATTTTCGTTATGAGATAGATAAATAATAGTGACCTATTCAAAAAATAGTCCAATTAGATTGCAGTAGAGTGAAACAGTGAAATGAAAAAGTACAAATAGATCTCACATGCCATGCTGAGTGAAATAAAGCAAATTATAAGATGATATTGTTGTTTATGCTTTGTTAAAACAAATGACATAGATGTCCTTCATTTGTACACA
This sequence comes from Onychomys torridus, assembly GCF_903995425.1. NCBI lineage: Eukaryota > Metazoa > Chordata > Mammalia > Rodentia > Cricetidae > Onychomys > Onychomys torridus. Next base: position 87,882,825 of record NC_050451.1, on the reverse strand, counting down.
TGAAAGATATGAAACAGAATTTAAGTTTTAGTATCTATGTTGAATTGTTCTTTGTGTATTATTTTTTGTATCAAGGATCGATAGATGTGAGAACCATGGGAATAAATGCTGTTTACAAATTGGATTCACTACTCAACTGAATTAAAGAAACATCCAGCTAGTACAGAACCAATGCAGCCAGGGGCCTTGCATTTGATGGTTTTACTCCACAGGGCACACAGGAAGCATGTCTATGCTCCTGACAGCAAGGGAAGCCACTTGGATTATAATGAGACATCTACACTCTCAGATCCTTTCTGTTTGGCCTCAGGAACAGCCAGTGTTTAGTGCTGAGGTAACTTGGCAGCTTTGTTTGAAAAAAGTAACTGGATAATGTTGAGAATATAGAGCTGTATGTGTCCCAAAGGTTAGCCACACAGGGTTGTCACTGCTCTTTACCAAGGAAAATTCTGTTTTTCTTCATTACTGCAGTAAAAGAAAGCAGGATCAAAGTTCCATGCTGGTGTACATCCAAATACAGCAGCACACGATGTACTAGGCATTTGTCTGGGAGAGTCCAAAATCACATTTTCTGTTGTTAGCCTGTCTTCTTCAGAAACAAAGTCTTCTCACAAAACCAAGATGAGCTTCGCACAGAAGCTAATACAAACTTAGAGAGGACGTGGGAGAACAAGAAACAATGGTGTGTACCTCCTCTGCTGTGTTTTGCTCCAGCCTAGTGTATGACACAATACAGCAGTGTTCTTGGAGTTCTTGTTGATTGACCTGGTCAGTTCTACTTGAATATGGTGCAACCTGGCACTCACGCAAAAATTTTTATTGGCCAAGGTTCCATAAAGAAACAAAAATGATAGAATATATATATATATATATATATATATATATATATATATGAATTATATATATATGATTTATTAGAGTGACTTATAGGTTGTGGTCTGGCTGGCCAATAATGGCTGTTTCCATACAAAAAGTCCAAGAATCCAATAGTTGTTTAGTCTATGAGGCTAGATGTCTCAGAGGATCTTCAAGTATACCTCAGAAACCTAAAGAAGTGGACTCTAGTACTAGTGAAAGACTGATTTGCCACTGAGAACAAGGGCAAGCAGGCAAAAAGCCAGATCTTCCTTCCTCCATGCCCTTTATATAGGCTGCCACTAGAAGGTGGGTGGGTCACAGATGTAAGGTAGGCCTTGCCATCTCAACTGTGTGTGGTGTTGGGTCTTGAGATCAAAGTTGGTTTGATAGACACAATCTCTATCTACATTTGAGGTGCATGCCTAGGTCTGTTTGTTTGTTTGTTAAGGCAATGTTTTGCTGACCTGATACTTCCTACATAGCTCAGGCTGGTCTTGAACCCATGGCAGTCCTCTTATGCCCACCTCTTGAGTACTGGGATTATAGGCGAGAAGCACCATACAAAGCTCCCAGCTCTCTCTTTCATAGTGAGTTAGCACTTATGTGCCCACATGTATGCTGTGAAGCTTAGAGAGAAGGAAACGAAATATAAGGGTGATTTTTTAAACTCCTTTGTAAGTATTTCTTGCATACAAAACACCTGAAAGCCAGCCACATTCAATAATATTCTTGATCTCAGTCAGTGTCTAAGATTTGATTTTACCCCATCTATAAGCCAGAAAAAACAGAGAGGAGAAAAGAGCAACTACATGAAAGAAGAAAAGTGAATGAAAAGGCCACAAGTTGATGACTACTGAAGTCTTCTCTGTGTATTGTAGATGAAAATGAACTTGGTGATACCATTATTCCCCACATGTACTCACCTTGAAATCCCTTTATTGTTACACATTGTAACTCTTCTTGGCCTGAAATATCGATTGGAACTGATTGGCTAGGCTTTGATGCAGCTGTAATGGCTGGCCAGGTGCAACACATGTAGGAAAGAAAGAGTGGGACAGTGGTGTAGAGAAGGCTTCGGTCTTTAGGGGTGTCATGCAAAGGGGAAAGGCCTCCTTATTGAGGGGGATTTTTATGAATGGTTTAGAGTCACAAAAGCCTTTCTTCTCTAAGATGTACTTCCAGGAAACACAGCAGTTGAGACTCTGCATTCATTTTTTCCCAGCCACAAAGAAGTTGCTTTGGTCATGCCTCATAAGAAAAAGGAAACTTTTGTCACTTTTCTGATGGTCTCAACAAAATCCAGTTTTTAAACTGTATTTTAAGTGATGACATTCTTTTTTTGCTATTTCTAGACAATAACTTCTTTGGTCGAACTGAGGCGTAGGGAGAGATATTGAAAATCATTTCCTGAAAGGAAAGAAAACCCTGCTTAATGTAATTTAGCTTAAAAAGTAAACAAAAATTATGATTAGCATCATTTGTGTCATGCTATGGTCTATTCAAACCACAAATATAATATTCTGAGACTTTGCAAAGTCATAGAGATGTAATGATTATAACTTTCCATAAGTAAATGTTAACTTTAGAATGTGAACCAGATGTAATTTTTAAAATGAAGTGTGAATTAGCATCCACTTCTATCATTCTGTGGCAGGAACTTCTGACAATCTGCAAGTGCTGTGACCATTTTAAGTAGAATTTTGCGCTTATCCCAGTCTTCTTCAGCAAATATTACTTTCTATGGTACAAGGATGGATAATTTATATGGTCCCTCTCCCTCAAAGGAACAAGCAGAATAACAGAAAGTATAACATACATATGTATCCATGCCATGAGGATTATACAGAAATGGCCCAGAAAATGTAGGGCAGATAATCATAGGGACAAAGAGCCCCCAAGTGCTTAGTAGTGCAAGACAAAGACAATGAAACTGTCTCAAAAGACATTTTTTGTGGGGAACCACATGAACTTTGTGGCAGTTTCTGCTTAGATCATGGTACTAAAGTGACCAGATAAAAAAATAAAAGAGAATAGAGAATAAATTTTTATTCATAAAACAAGTGGCAACTCCCCCATACCCTAATTTGTCCATCCTTTGAGCCATAGGAGGAAGAGGGCTGTAGGAAGAAATTGGGACTAAAAATGCGGGAAGCAAGTGATAGTGCTGAGCGTCATTTAGAGGACCAACAATGCTGTCATGGAGAAGTGGACCCCCCACTAGGGAACTATACAAACACTATTAGATTATTTTTTAATACAATAGTAGCGGAAACCATTATGCTGTCAAGTATACATAAAGATAGGAATCAGGGAAATGAATAAAATTGCACATTATATCTATATAGTAGCAACATTTCAAGATTTTCAGAATTGGTGGAATTTTTAAGTCTTCACGCCGGCTTCCATGCACACTCACAGCTCCTGCTCTGCAAATGCAGAGACGTAAAAACAGCAAAAGTGAAGGCAGTGAGAGGCAAGGATCCATGGGATCCTGGTAATAGGCCAGGCCCCTTGAAGTCTGGTTCTGGTTTGGGAGCTCACTGTTACTGTGAGCCTAGCTTTATTCGCTTTCAGATGTTTCTCTCATCATCTGTCTTGATGCACTAGGAAAGTAAGCCGTGTATTTGAACATCTCGTCATTTGAAAGCAAAGGTCCATTGCACAAAAGCAGCAGGAAGACCATATTTCGCGGCACATATGAATGTCCTGAGGTTAACTGGGTGCACTGTGTAGCCAGCACAAAGTTGTGACTAAAGAAGGAAAGACCAGTGGACTTTCTCCAAGAACTTTAGTGTCAGCATCAGTGATTCCTGTGTGTGGGTTTCCACCTTGATGTGCAGGCTGGGATCCTTAGCAGAGACCCTAATTCGTGACATGTCTTTCTTTTACTCAGTACACTCCAGTGACTCTTAGCCAGAACAGCAGCAGCCCAGACACACACACACACACACACACACACACACACACACACACACACACACACACTTCCCTCTTCCTTGGTCCACTTCTTTCTTGTTAACTCCAGCTGCATCCTCCCCTCCACAGGAATCTCAGACATCTAGATCACACAGCCAGCTCAGAGCCTCTGCAAATTTGTTGTTTGCTGTCCTTGTCATGACCCTTACCCCGACATGAAAACAAGCCAGCCCATGTGTGAGCATCTTTCTACTCCTCCAGGGTCCTGCTCATATGTGATCTTTCCCAGGCTAGCTTGCCTAGCTATGATCACTAAGGATGTCTTCCCAGCTCTCAGCAACCCCTGACTGCCTCATGTGCTTCCTTTTCCTCCGTGGCCCTTAACTGGGCTCTTAGAGTTTGTATGTTTACTTATTCTCCTCACTTATATACGTATTATTTACTGTCTGTCTTACCATCAGTAACATCATCAACACTAGTGTGAAGCTGGGCTTTAATCTACGTGGGTCCCTGTACTTTTTGCCAACACTCAGAAGGATGCCTGGTACCTTGCCTGTGACTGTCCTGTAAATATGCCGACTTCAATACATAAATGGATGTTTGGATCAAAAGATGTAGCATCATTGATAAACTGTCTGTCTGTTCTACCTCCATTAAGTTTAGTCAGTTCAGTAATGAAGAGAGTGAATGGAGATGGCGAAGGCTTCAGAAGTAGTGTTTTACACTGTGGTTGAAGCAGCGATGTGAACACTGTCTGGGTCAGCAGTGTGATGATTGGCTGCTGAACACCAGGCTGGGGTTACTAACGAGGATGAACATACTACTTCCCTCCTTAACTTCCACAAAGCAACAGCAAAGGGAGAAACTGAGGATGAACAATGTGAAATCAATTGCCTAAGGTCAACCAGTTGCAAATGACATGGCCAGAGGTCACCTCATGTTTTCTGAAGCCGGAGCTGTGTTTCCATGCTACAGCTCTGCCTGTCCCTTTCGGAACAATTCCTGCTCAGACTGTGTTGGGGGAGGACCTGCTACCCCAAGAGACTGGACATTCCAACAATGTAATCCTTCCCAGACGTTCATGTCCCTTTATTGCCTTCCCTTCTAGCATAAACAGCAGCTCTCCTGGAAGCCAGCTTTTCCCTAACTGGGACACATTTTGGCTTTGACAGCATGAACAAGTAAGTTTGCAGGGCAGGCAGTGTGAACAACTGAGAGGAAAGACAGCCCAGCAGCCCTGTGGCTGCTCCCCACCCAGCTGCCTCATACCCCTGGCAACTGTGGGTACCTTCTCTTTTTGAACCCAATAGGCAAGAAGGGGATTCTGTACCTCTTTCTGAGATCTGTTCCTTCTCATATGATGCTCACATGGAAACCCAGGGTTATATGCATGCCTAGCAAGAGCTTTATCACTGCACCGTACCCTCCCAACTCTCATTTTTTTTTAAAGGACGTGTTAGTCCTTATGTTTGAAGGTATATTGAAAAATCATTTTATTATGTACATTTAATAACATGACTTATGGAAAACTTCTTAAGCAAAGGCGTGAATGACCAGGTTATCAGCAGCAGAAGGGTTTAATTGTTTGAGTGTGCCTAGGCTAGGGAGAGAGGATGTTGAGGTAGCATGTACTCTGACATAATGTGTCAGTGTCAGCCCACTATTACACAGGAGAAAAGGAGTTTAAGTGTGTTGAAAAGGACATAGAGCTTTGGGTAGCCACAGGCCTCCAAAGAAGCATCAGATGGACTTCCTGTCCAGTATTTACCGGAAACCAGAGGCTGCAAAGGGTTGCAGATGGAGGGAATGCCCCTGAGCGATGCTGAGGCTCAGAGAAGGCACTGCCGGCAAGGAAACAGTTGTAAATACACCTGGAAGGTTTGGCGCTGAAAAGCAGAAAGGACCGAGGATTGCCTGGTGTTTTGAGTTCCTCTTAGACTTCAGTCACCAAACAGAAGACTGCCACTGACAGACAGAAATGTGTAAGGGTGGACGGGCTTGTTATTGTTTGTCCACACCAAGGTCGGGACATCACCTCTAACTTAGGTAGATTAAAATAGCAACTGTTTTATGAGATCACAATACTATGGGTCAAAATTTGGAATGAATTTAGACAGACAGTTTTCACCCTGGCTACATCTGGAGTCCCTGGTATGGATGTGGTCTTCTGGTGGCTGGAATATGATGAGCAGCTAATGAAACATTACTAGCTCAGGTTGGTAGCAGCTAAGCAGTACGCATTCTAGTTAACTCTCTCCGAGCTCTTTCCCATAGTGACCTACTTCTCAGAACAGGATCCCCAAGGAGCAAGTTCTGTTTAAGTCCCCACTTGTGCTGCATTTACCAATGTACTTTAACTACAGCAAGCCATAGAGTCCCACAGAGTCACTGTTAGAAGTGGCCGTGCAAGGACAGTCTGTATGGTGATGCTGTGTCACAGATGCTAACTGAAAATCAGTCTGCTCAACTTCAGGTGTTGGGATTCTGCAGTTTGCTTTCCAGGATTTTGTACAGAACACCTCCAACTCCAAGGAACTGAGTTTCTTCAAACATCTCAATCTTTTTTTTTTTTACTTTTCAAATGTGTATATAAGAGATGTGTATATGTGTGTATGTGGGGTGTGTGTGTGTTGTGTATGTGTGTGTTTAATGAGAGACTGGATCTTACCATATAACTCTTGCTGGCTTAGAAGTTACTTGGTAGATTAGGTTGGCCGTGACCTCAAAGATACCTTTGTGTTCTGCCTCCTGAGTGTAAATCAAGGGTGTATATTGCCATGCCAAGTTCCAAGATAAAGTATTTTCAACAGTAGATCATCTCTGCTCTCTTACTTCATAGAACTCTGTATGTATATATGTGTGAATGTGTGTGTGTGTGTGTGTGTGTGTGTGTGTGTGTGTGAGAGAGTGAGAGAGAGAGAGAGAGAGAGAGAAAGAATATGAGAGGGTATTATATTCTGGTTGCCCAGGAAACATTTACATTATCCTAAATGAGTACCAAGAGAGTTGGTCCTTCCTAACATGGGCTCAGATGTGCAAAGACTAATGGAGGTTAACTGGATGAGATGTCCCTATTCCACATTTAATAAAAACAGAGTGAAATTATGCAAATATGTAGATAAGCTAATCATCTAACCTAATCAGCAATGCAAATTTTGAAAAGCCTTTCTGATTATTTTCTTAGCTTGGCTGAGAGTTTGAATATGAAGAATTTCCCAGCATGGCGGCAGCAGATGTATTTTATAATATTTATTGAAAATATTGGAAAGAAGTCCTCAAGTAGGATGCTCCTGAAAAGTACATCCAAACAGATGTACTTCCTTAGCATATTTTATCCTTAAGTTGAGCTGTAAACATCACATGATTTAGATGATCATGAGAGCGCTCCCAGCATTTCTGGGATGTTGCATACAGTGAGGCTTGACCTTTCTCCTGCATAACTGCCTGAGCCCTCCTCTAGTTGTATTGTGTTGGAGAACTCCTGCTGTATTTGACAAAACAGCACCACAAGAATACTCTGTTCTTTAGCCAGCTGACCACCTGATACATTGGTGAAGGTGTCCTTGTACATAATGTTTTGGCAACTTTCAGTGGTCTACTGTTGTCCTTTATGGACAGAATAAGAAATCTCAAAGCCTAAATGGACCCACTATTGGTTTTTTTGTTTGTTTGTTTTTGTTTCCTTTGAATAGTTATAAGCAGTCATTAAATGAATCATTCTAGAAGAGAAATGCCCAAAAGGAAACCATCTATGAATTCCTGACTAAAATGCTTATATCTTCCTTGAGTCCTGAGCCTTCCATCCTGTGAGTTGCTCAATATCTTTCCAGTATAGACATATGCTGCTAAACAAAGTTTCAGTCAACAACAGTGTATACCATGGTGGGACCTCAGACTGGATCACTTGGCGTGTCTGTAGCCATCTTAGTTACATTCTGTAATGCTTGTATGAGAATGGACTCCCCTAACAGTACATTAACCAGAATCTGTGTCACTATATAACATGATACTGATATTGTTAGTAATGTAAGTTTTGTTGAACCAGTTTATTGAGTAAAGACAAATAGATCTACTTATTATTATTATCACCACCACCATCATCATCATCATTATTATTCTCTCACATTACATCTCTACCAGTTTCCCCTCCTTCCACTCCTCCCAATCCCTCCCCCCACCTCCCCTTTCTCCTAGATCTACTCCTCCTTTGTCTCCCTTAAAAATAAAAAAAGGCCAGGCCTTCCAGGGATTTCAATTGAACACGTTATAACAATTTACAATAAGACTAGGCACAAACCAGTACAGCCACTGTGGAAATCAATATGGCAGTTCTTTGGAAAATTGGGACTCAATCTACCTCAATACCCAGCTACACCACTCTTGGGTGTATACCCAAAGGACATGCAATTTTACCACAAGGACACTTACACAACTATGTTCATAGCAGCTTTATTCATAATAGCCAGAACTTGGAAACAACATAGATGTCCCTCAACTGAAGAATGAATAAAGGAAATGTGATACATTTATGCAAGTGAATATTACTCAGCAGTTAAAAACAATGACATCATGAAATTTTCAGGCAAATGGATGGAACTAGAAAAAATTCATTCTGAGTGAGGTAACCCAGACCCAGAAAGCCAGACATGGTATTCACTCACTTATAAGTGGACATTAGCTGTAAAGGACAATCATGCTATAATCCACAGATCCAGAGAGGCTAAGTAACAAGAGGGCCTCAAAGGGGGACTCATGGATTTCCCTGTCAAAAGGAAATGGAATAGATTTTGTAGGTGGTCTGGGGCAGGTGGAAATGAGAACAGGAGGGGTCAGCCAGGACAAATGGATCTTAATAATGTCCCATTAGAGTGACTGGACAGTTAAGCTGTGTGATACCAGTTGGAGACAGAGCCCCATGCTTCACACTAAGAGATTCTCCATTATCTCACTTCTGAGGCATCTTTTCTATTGATCAGATGTAAAAGCTTACTTTTATTTTTTTTGGTTCCGTGATATGTTCTACCTGGTTATTGGTATAATCCCTGGCATCTGAGCAAGTGAACTCTGTAGTGATTACTTACATTGTTCTACTCTTAAATGAAACTTGGGAGTCAGATATTGGAGTAACAATCTGGTAGATCCAAGGAGTGACAGAGGAACAATCAGCTGATTCTTCCTCTCCACACTTCCGGATCGAAAAGGGCTGTGAATCTTTCTAAGACCCTCCTTATTCCTTCTTGTGTCTCTCTATCCTAATCTGGGTCCACCAAAAACTCTATGGTTAATTCTGGCCAAGTGAATGTTGATTCCACCCTCTGCTTCAAGGTTTAATTCTACTTAACTCTATTGGCAGTCTTGGAAGTATCAAAGTTTGATCAAAATATCCCGCAATACTTCACCTTATAGTAAAAATATACTCAATAAAAATAACAGGTGAAAATTATATTCCAGTCCATTTGGAGTAACTACTCTATTATCTTTCCTATCTTGGTGAGTCCAAAGTTTTATACCTAAAGAACCTTCTATCATAAATTGTATTACCATCCAAAATCATCTTTTTAGACCTTAAAACATTTTCTTAGATAAACAACTTAAGCTTTCATGTTTCTCAACCTTAAAAACTTTACAACTCTTTTGGAAGTTTTTTTTCTTTTTTTTTTCAATTGGGCAACAAGGAAACTGTAACTATCTATTCCTCAACCCCGTCAAAGACCCAAGAAGAATAAATTATTACCTGAGTAAACAGGAAATGCACAGCAAACAACTTTCTTAACTATAGAAATGATTATGATGGCTGGCTTCCTAGACAGTCACCCAAGGTTCCTCTGCAACCTTAGAAGATCCATTTTCAGCCTACAGGCCTAAAATATCTGACAGACTTTTTGTAAAGCAGGACTTTTTAATCAACTGTCCTACCTTGTCATGGCCAAGTTTGACAGTCTCCTTCTTTTGTATCCAATTGTCCGATTTGGACAGCATAGTGTCAGCAGTCCAGGCAAGGGCAGTTTCTTGCTCAGTGGCTAACTTTGCCACAATAAAAGCAAACACCATATGGAGGTTCTTCAATGTCCATCATCCCTTTTTGAAGTAGATTGGTGCTACCAGAAGCAGACATGTCTCACTGACATGAAAAGCCTTGTGTTATTAAAATATCTTAAGTTCCATATTCTGTAGGTCTCTAACATGTTTGAAGACCATCTATCTATTTAAAATATATCTCTGTTTAACCTTGAAAACACACTTAATATGACTGCAAGTTTGATTTTAACTACTAACCTGCATTTCTTAATTATCCTAAGTAGTATATAATAATAATTTTCAAAGATAGAACTTTAAACTGCATTGTTAAATGAGCTGGGTAGGTACAATATCTTAAACAAGAGTAAACATATATAAGGTATAACTAAAATAAACTTAAACTTCTATCAATATACGAAAATCCATAACAATGTAAAATATTTGAGACAAGTGGTTGCTTTTTTTAGTTTAAAAGTTGATTCAATAATCTACCCTTTTTTCCTATCATTCCTATATTCCTCCTTTTTCTTTTCAGAATGAGATCCCTGAATATAACCTCTTTTGCTTAGTTTTCTTCCTGACCATGACCAATAACAACTTGCAACCAACTCCCCTAAAAGATGATAAATACCCATAACTCACTGAATGACCAAAAAACACCCACCCCACTTCTTGGGAATATTAGAATTGTGTTCTTAAAATTACTTCTTGTTGTCTGGTTGTGATGGCATTTTTAGGAGGCCCTGAGAAAATTGAGACAATGGTCAAGTCCTGGGAGAGCTAGCTATTGTCTACTCTTGGTGTGACAGGAAAGTGCGGGACTTATCTGAAGTCCTGACTGGAGTAGTGTATGAGGCTGGGCCACTTTGAAGTTGTTCTGAACAGTTTGTAGTCCAAAGCTGACTTTTGGTTGGTGTTTGTCAGCTTAATGGTGTTATCGCAGTCCAAGTGAATTTGTCATCACAAGGCCACATTATCATCATGGAAACTTCAGAGGTTGCTGTTAGGAATGGTCACAGTTCACTGCAGAGAACTTAAACATTTTAAATGTCACATGCAGCAGATCTCAGAGAGATTAAAGGACCACGATCTGTTAAATACAACCAGAGTACACAGCTTAATTCCTAGTTACTTGCTTCAGACTTAAGCCCCAAATCACATATAGGAAGCTAGATGAAGTCTATTTCTAGAGTTAGTTAGTACTTTATATGATGATTATTATTATGGCAGAAAGTTTAAATACATATATAATAATCTTACAAATTTTGAGATAATATTTATTCATACCGTAAGAAAAGTTTTAAAGAATCAACACCAAAGGATTATGAGATTAGTGGCTATAGATTAGTCCTTTAATTTTGATTTTTCTTATGTCTCATACCAGGTGGATGTTCCGACATAAGACAGAGATTTGGGGTCTTTCTTTAATAAGCATGCTTGTGTTTAGAGAAAGAAAAGCCACACTCCAACTCCAAAGCCAGCTTTAATTTTTAGTTAAATTGAGACTACAAAAAACCTATTTGATTTATATATTTGTAGAGGAGAGCAGAAACAAACATTTGGGAATATTTATAAAATTTCATCCTGTTGGAAATGTGCTACATCATTAGGCCAATTTACTTTTTTTTTCTTGAGAATTTTTTTCTTGATGATTTGTCTCATTTGTCCATTGGTCTTCAGAGACCTAAGTTTGATGCTATTATTCTCATGGAAAGACAAAAACAAAACCCTGCCCCAACCCTAACTTTGGGGAGTTCTCTTTTTTGACAGGTTATATCTGATTAAATAAAAGTCATTTGTTAATCTCATAAATTAGTTTAGATTAAATGGCCATGCTGTTTGATGAACAAGAGGTCTCTCCTGTTCAAATCTAATCTTTGTCAATCTTGATGGTATCCATAGCTTTTCTTCTCCTGTGAAAAGAAAAACAAGATATTTTCCCCAACATAGTGCATATCCTGGTTTCCACTCTGAGGTCAACACATCTTTGAAATATACAAATTGATTCAATTCAGCAGTTTTTTCTACTATCCAATGTCTCTCCACAGCTGTCATTCCTTTCTCATTAGCATTAAAAATATTTAAAGTTAATTAAGCATTGTGTAACCTGTCTCTGGGGGGTCTTTACTGCTGTTTTCTGTTTATTAAGTATATTTCTTAAAGTACAGTCAGATCTGTCTATAACTTCTTGTCCTGTAGGATTGTGTGGTATGCCTGTAATGTTCTTTATGTTATAATATGCAAAAAAAAAAACCCTGTTTCATTTTACACGAGATATGTGGGAGCATTGTCAGTCTTGTATGGGTATTTTCATAATGGCCATGACTTCTAATAAATGTATAATTACAAACTCCGCCTTTTTAGAACTCAAAGAACTTGCCAATTGAAATCCTGAATATGTATCTATGGTGTGGTATACATATTTTAATTTTCTTAACACCACAAAATGAAACATATCCAGTGGCCAAATTTCATTTCTTTGAGTACCTTCTGGATTACTTCCTGCAGGTAGTGGAGTTTGGTGATACAAAGAACAAGTAGGACATTTCCTTTTTGCCAAATGATAGAAAAATCTTCACAATTTTGCTTTTAACATGGTGTTAAATATGATGTTCTGAGGTTTCTAGCACACTTCCTACCAATAGGCGATCTATTTCATCTTTACCTTGTTCTAAAGGGCCTAGTAGACCCATATAGGATCTGATATGTGTTACATACAAGGGATTATTTCTAGTTCTGCTTAGTTCTTGTAATTGAGGAAATAACAAAGTTAATTCTAAATCATCTGGAATAAAGTTAAGCAGTTTTATATGTAAAAAAGTTCTTTCTGCATCTTGAGAGTTAGTACCTAAGTTAAGAAGTTCTGGAAAATCTAATAATACCATCAGAATATTATATAATTCTGATTTTTGAACAAAATCATAAGGGCTTTGAGCTACTTTACTACTTTTCCCTGACTTATAACCTTCCTTTCATGATTCATTTCTGTGAGTATAGAATGGAGGGGCTCCAGAAATTGACGTTCCTCATACAATGTGAGGAAGGGCCAATTATTTCTTTTTATATACTGAAGTTTCTTGATTTTAGGATATTTGTTGCTAATTTCTCCCAGTAAATTGTTGCAAAAGCTCTTTGTCAATGTTCATTTTCTGCCCATAATGAGCATATTTCAGCATTAATTAAAGATACCACAACAGAGTCTCAATTTTCCTTTTAGACTCAATTCAGAAACCCTTCCCACATAGGTCTTTAATTTTTTACTCTGTTTGTGTGTAAAAATATCCATCCTAAGATATTATCTTCTCTCTGGATAAGAATTTTCTCTAGGAAAATTATTAGAAGGTAGTATGATCTGGATTTAAGTAATTCACATGTATATCTTGTAATTTCTTTTTTATGAAAGCCTATTCTCTCTCAGTCTCAGATGATAATTTTCTTTGAATATTTAGTCCTTAACACTATATAAATTTTGAAATAAATTACCTAGTTCTTGAGTAGTCAGTCTGATCATGATTCATACCCAGTTAATATCTCCTAGCAAGTTTTGAAAATCATTAAAAGTTCATAATTGCAGGAAAGGTGCAAAGCTATACAGAGAAACCCTGTCTCAGAAAACAAACAAACAAAACAAACAAACAAAAACTTCGTAATTGATCTCTCCTGATTTGCAGTTTCTTTGGTTGAATTTTCTGCAAACCTATTTTATATTCTAGGTAATTAAGAGAATCTCCTCTCTGTATTTTTTCAAGAGCAATTTGTAATCTCCAACAAGACAAAGTTTCCTTTACTTCATCAAAAAAATTTTCTAAGGTATCTGAATCAGTAAGATATCATCCATATAATGATAAAAAATAGAGTAAGGAAACTGTTTATAAATTATTTGTAATGGCTGTTGTACAAAATATTGACAAAAGGTGGAGCTGTTTAAGATCTTTTGTGGAAGAACTTTCCACTGATACCTTTTAACAGGCTGGGAATTACTATAAGTAGGCGAAATGAAGGCACATTTTCCCTATCCTGTTCTCGTAAAGGTATAGTGAAACAGCAGTCTTTTAAATCAATCATTGTAATAGAACATCCTTCAGGTAATAAAGAAGGCAATGGAATTCCAGGCTGTAGAAAGTCCATTGACTGGATCACCTTATTAATTGCTCTCTTAGCTGTTACCATTCTCTATTTTCAGATTTCTTTTTAATGACAACTCTAGGAAAATTCCAAGATCTGGTCAATTCTTCAATATATTGAGCATTTAGCTACTCATGTGCCACCTACTCTAGTGCCTATAATTTTTCTGATGTTAAAGACCATTGTTCCACCCAGGCAGGTGTGTCAGTTAACCATTTTAAAGATAGGGCTGTTGGTACCTTTGAAAGATCGACCGCTATTGTGCCCTTCTTAGGTACAACCTGAACAATCAATGGCTGTTCTTGAAAATACCTTTTAGTATTTCTCTCAGAAGCATTCTTTATTTTATTATTTATTTCTGAGATTGGAGGAATGTTAATCTGTGTTTTCCATTACTGTAAATTCCTTGTTATGTTAGACACATGTGGCTTTACATTCTCTATTTGTGTTTCTGGCCCTATACTTTCAACCTACATTGTACTTTGTTTTACTTGAAATAAAGTTCCAATCATGAGAAGCTGACTATTTACCTCCTGAAGAGGCCAATCTGGACGCCAAAGTTTTGGTGAAATTATTGTAATATCTGCATCTATATCTAGTAAACCTTCTATTACAATGTCATTTATTCATATTTTTAGCTTTAATCTTTGGTCATTTATAGAAGTTTGCCAAAATACTTGTTTTATGGTCTCTCATGAAAATTTTAGCAACTGAAGCCCTTTTTTCATCCAGAGGAGCAGTATGGTTTTTAACAACAGGCATTAAATATTTTAATTGCTCTGTGGAGGAGTTGCCAATGCTGACAAGGAATGATTGAACCAAATTTGACACTGGGACCTAAGAGAAGTCCCCTAAGGCATTTCTCATTGGCAATGGATTACCTTGCCTGTCCCATGTTGATCTGCATTCATTAGTTCAATGCTGGCCTTTGCCACACTTTCTGCATATTCCAGAAGCCTCGGGCCTTCTGTTTGGATTATCTCTAGAAACAATATTATTCCTAGGAATTCCTTGCCTACAGTCCCTTCAGATTACCTTATTTACCATAATTAAAACATCTGACCTTTTGATTTTTCTTAAATTTTTTAGAAATCACTTATCCTATCCAAGTATCATCATAATTGTGAGATCCAATATCATCTGCATTTCAGATCCATTCATCTATGGATGCTGAGCTTGCCTTTAAAGACCTAAGTACCCTTTTTCATCCTGAATTATCATGTTCAAAAGACAAAGATTCAATTAATATTTGTTTAAAGTTGGGATCTGATAGCATTCTATTTACAGCTAAATTCAATCTTTGCTAAAAATCAGTGAAAGCTTCTTTGGAGCCTTGTATAATTTTGGTAAATGACTCAGTCCTATTTACTGATTCTTCAACCCTGTCCCACACATTCAAAGCTGCTATATGGCATAAAGCCAAGGTGTGGTAATCAAATCTAAATTGTCTTTGCAAATCAACATACTAGACTTCACAGAGAAACTGGTCTTGGGAAATTTCAATACCTCTAGCCATACTCCATTTTTTTGACTCTAGCTTCCTCTCTCTACCATATTTTCTGTCATAACTAAGGGCTAGCTTCAAATATTGCTGTAGCTAAATCTTTCAAGTCTTTTAGAATAATTCTATCCCTAGTTGCCCATGAGTTTCACAAAGGGTGAATGCATACCATGTGAAATGATTGCTTTCTTAAATCTCTTCAAATCTAACATTTCTATAGGATCCCAGTTAACTTCTACATACTCTTTGGGGTGCCTACCATCTGGTGGTAATTTTGTATGGTAACAGAATAAATTAAATTGGTTTTCTAATAACTTGGCCAGTTCCTCTTCAGTTTCATATTCAATGGTGCAGTGGGTTCTGCTCTAAATTCCTCTGTCTGTGTGGAATATTTTTCTTGGTTTCATTAGTAGGTCTTTCTAAGGATTGTATCTTATAAGTCAATTTTTCATATTTAAAACAGATATCAAATCACTTATTTCAGAATAAAACATGAATTACCAAACTGATAATAATTATAACCAATATTATGTCAATTCCAGATAAGTTGATTATCCCTTCATTTAATTTTTTATTTTCACACCGTACATTGGGGAGTCATATAGAGTCCTAACTCCCTGCACCCACTATGATATTGTTTCCCATTCTTAATATGGGAAAGACTTTAAAGAACAAACAAACAAACAAACACACACACACACACACACACAAAAAAAAAAAAAAAAAAAAAAAAACCTAATTTTCCCCCACCTTAAGAATTTCTAGGTATATCACTAGCTCTGCCAACTTTTCAGTTTTTCCATAGCTTCTACATCAAAGCTGTGCATGGGTAGTCAGCTGCAGTGAAGATTCTTGAATCTTGAATCTTGGTTGTGTGAGTAGGGATGTAGGGGGCTGTGGGGTACCCAGAGCCAGAGTAGTGTGATGCAGCTGGTTGTCACTGTGCTGCACACCCTGGCTGAGGGTAACTGCAGCTGCTCATGTGCCATGCAGGGAAGGGGAGTGAGCCACCTGAAAAGTGGACTTGGGGAGATGGGTTAGGAGAAGCCGATGAGGCCAGGACACAATGTGTGAGGGCACCAGCTACCTGAATGACAGATCTAGTGATGGACAGCTGACTTGGGTGGCTGCAGAGCCAGCAGGTGGCTGTGACTGCAGATTTGGGGTCAGGATGTGCAGCCCAAGGTGCAGCTGTTGCAGGTAGAGTACAACTGAAAACACCCCTGGTAGGAAAAGCTGATGACCCATGGCAGCTTAGAGAAGTGGCAGCTTTAGAAGCCACCACTTGATCTTGCCACACATTGGAAAACAGATCAAGTGAATACTTGTAGTGTTCTATTAAGTATAACTCAGGAGTCAGATGTTGGGGTTAAAACCTGATAGATCCAAACAGTGACAGAGGAATGGTCAGCTGACCCTGCCTCTCCACACTTCCATATCAAAAAGGCCCATAAATATTTCTAAACCTCTCTCCATTCTTTCCTGTGTCTTTCTATACTAATCTGGGTCCTCCAAAAACTCTATGGTTAATTCTGGCCCACTGAATGTTGACTCTGCCCTCTGATTCAAAGAGAATGACTTGCTTTATTTGAGGGCAAGACTACAGAATATAGGTAATCCAATGTGTATCAGTATTTCCTTGACTTTGAAACTAGAACACATTTATTCAATTGAACGTCATATGGCTCCTTGTTAGTATAATGGTTAGTATTCCTGCCTATCAATTGAACATCATATTACAGAGCACCCCCACTTGTCTAAACTCTTAACTTTCTGGGTAAAATTTTCAATCTTTGCACAGCTGACGTTTTAGAGTGATGTATTCCTTAGTATATCCATATGGCTGAGTGTCTAGAGTATTATAAAACATTTAGCAATGTCCTTGACCTATCTCCAATATGGCAATAGCACTCCACCTCTCAAGTCTTGACAGGCAAAGTATTTTCAGATACTTCCAAAATCTCAGGGGACAAAGCAATGAGGAATTTATCCATATTTAAAGACAAGTATTATAGAGTATTTGAATCAATTCATATAATATTTACCAAGCATTCCCATTTCACAAAGCACAGTTTTATTTGAATGGACTTAGAGAGAGAAAATGTGTCAGCTATGTTAGCATCCACCAGAGTACCAGTCCCTTCAGTGAGAAATTTGTGGAGACCCCTAAGGTTAGTTTCTCCAGCCACATTGTAAATATTGTGTACAACCACAAATTGTCATTCCTGGGTGAAACGTGATGAAACATCAGCATTTACTTGTAGGTCCATGATGCATAGCTACAAAAAACATTATTTGAAAAATATTTGGTACCTTTTGCTCAATTATATCCAAATGTCATTCTAAAAATAATTTTTAATATGCTTGAACCCAACTGCCATTGCAATCTTGATTTGAGATGTATTGTACCCAAATGTAATTGTAACCTTGTTTTGAAGTATATTGCTTTCCTTTGCAAAGCCTCTGTTTCCCAGTGAGGAGTAAAGATCTGGGTGGGAGCTGAGTGGATTGGAGTCATGTGTTTTTAACAATTGAGTAAGGGCATTTTCAATTGAGGAGGTGCGCTTATTATCTCAGGGAGGTGAGACTTGAAGAACTTTTAGTCAGTGATTGATAAAGCTACTCATAGAGGGGGTAAAAGGTAGAAAATCTAATTTTACAAACCATGTGTTGTGTTACGCTGCATTTCTCATTGAAATGCTCAGACGGCCTTGGTCAACAGAAGCAGAAGATTGGCATCTTGCTTTGACGAAGTTCATGGCCAGAGGAGAATCCCATGTACAAATATCTTTTTGGAGGCTGCAGTCATGATAGAGATGAGAGCATACTTTCCAACATACATAAACAGATATTAGAAGCACTGGGTGCTTCCACCTCTGCCATTTTTATGTAGTCAAGTCTCTGCTCCACCTACAACAATGACAACCTGTAAGACAACAGTTCACCGAAGAAAGGATAAAAAAAAAAAAAATCATGTCAACTTTGTTCTTTTTTTAACTTCATATGAAAGCGTGAAGCAAATAATAACTTCTCTACCTCAGGCCCTCCCTGTATCCTCCAGGGAAAGTGCCAATGAAAAATGGCATGACTGGAAGTCTGGCAGCAGAAGAGAGCTGGAAGAGAAGCCAGGGATGGAACAGTTGCTCAGGAGCTCTGTAATTAGCGTTGACCACACTGAGTTGGCAATATTACAATTTACTGATATTGATGGCCTTTGTTCTAAGAGCATACAGGGAATTCTTGGGATCTAGTGTAGGTCTG
Organism: Onychomys torridus; assembly: GCF_903995425.1. NCBI lineage: Eukaryota > Metazoa > Chordata > Mammalia > Rodentia > Cricetidae > Onychomys > Onychomys torridus. The sequence continues at coordinate 87,864,146 of NC_050451.1, read as the reverse complement.
GTGTTCATCCCAGGGACAAGCAAAAGCTGTCTGTGAATGATCAGTGCATAAAACACTAATTTCTGTAGTGTCTAGGATGCTGCTTGTGGGAAATGCACAGGAGAATTACCCTGTGCTCGACATTGGTCCAACCTGAAGTTCAGTTCTGCACACTAATTTTAATTCGTTATATATGCCTTTTCTTCCCAGCACAAATGGACCCCCGAGGCCTATCTCCCAGACAAAGTAAAAGTGACAGTGACGATGATGACCTGCCAAATGTGACCTTAGATAGCGTTAATGAAACTGGATCCACGGCCCTTTCCATAGCCAGAGCAGTCCAAGAGTAAGTACCCCATTCTCAGGATGAAATGAGCATTGTGAGATGATCGATGCATAATGGGAACTGAAGCCTCTCTAGTTCCTCAGGCGTGTCATTCTGGCTCTGAACTGCCACATGTGACTCTTTCTGTCCACTTGGCCAGCATGCTTTGGGAACAGGTTATGGCAAAGAATGGAATGTCTCAAAAGAGTGGGGGTTTTTGTTCTGTTAGATGTAAGAACTCTGCATCCTTGCAAACACCCCTTACACCCTTCCTTTCTGAAAAAGAAATTGTTCTTTTTGAATATTGGTATTCAGTTATCACCATCAATACTCATCTATAGAGCAAAGGGCAACAGAATGTTTCAAGTGTCCTTATCTTCATATTTATCATGATTTTTTTTTGTAATTTTTAAAAATTTTTAGTTTTAATTGTATGTGTGTATGCTCATGACAGCCGTACTTGTGGACGCCAAAAGAGATCATCAGATCCCCGGGAGGTGGAGTTAGAGGCAATTCTGTGTGAACAGCCAACCCTGGGTACTGAATACAGATACTCTCTAGGAGCAGTATGTGCTTTTTAACCCATGGGCCATCTCTCTAGCCCCTTTTTCTTGCTTTGATAGGACACTACAGAACAGCTTTATGGAAGATTTAAATTTGGAGGATACTGTGTTAGTACTTTGAAAAATGAGAACCATACACGCCTTTCCAAGGGATTTTTTTTTCTATTTCTTTATTTTCACTCAGGCCTTAGAATTAGGAATCAACCTTTGCTTGTAGAAAACAGCTGCATTTGTATTGTTGTCAACTCTGTCTAGATATAACCTGTGCTAGTCCTCGTGTATTTTCCTGTATATTACTTTTGACATTATTGAGATAGAACTGAGAAAATTGTGTATATTTAAAATATAAAATTTCTTGATGTTATATGCTTCAGTGCTGTGAAATGATTGCCATAGTCAACTAATGTGCCCATCATTTTACTTGGTACCTTTTTGTTCTTTCTGTTCAGAATCCTTAAGATCTATTATTTGTTTTATTTTATGTGCATGGGTGCTTTGCCAGTGTGAATGCATATATGAACATATGTCCATACACCACATGCATGCCTGATACCTGCAGATGATGAAATCAACCTTTGATTCCTTGGAAATGGAGATGTAGATGGTTGTGAGCCAACATATAGATGTTTGGAATTGGACCCAGGTCCTCTGAAAGACCAGCAAGTCTGAGCTATCTTTCCAGCCCCAGAGCTATTTCTTAGCAAATGTCAAATGTACTGGGCAGTGTTGTTAACTGTAATCACCATGGGATATCATCAATTTACTTTTATTTTCCTTGAAAGTCTTTCCTCCCTACATCCGAGCTCTTGTAACCTACTATCCTTCTCTGTTTTTCTGTGTTCAATTTGTTTTACTCCACAAATGAGTGATAATTCTTTGATATGCTTGGCAGATACAGTTCCAAGCTACAATATTTTGTATAAAAATGCAAGTCCTTGTCCTTGAAAATATTCTGGAAATCATGTATGCGTATTAAGGGAAGCTGGATTTATTATTCATGTTGGTGGTTTCATTAAAAGGTTACTAAGCATACATTGAGCTTCCATCACCTAGAAAGCTGCAGAATACCTGGATCATCAATGATTAATACCTCATCCTTTCTTCTGAGCCTGTATGCAAGCATTTCAAAGTACTGAGAAGCTTTTTGGTGAAACAACCAGGATGCCCCCCAAACAGCCTCTCAAATATACAGATATTTCCAAACTTCAAGTAATATATTGAAAAAATTTCACTGTAAGAATTCTATAATCCATGTGAAGTTACAGAAAGTTCTGTACCCCTGTTTGCTTAGCCTTAACTTTCAATGTTTTAATTCAGTTGTGAGTCTGTCTTCCCGTCTCATTTCCTCTTGAGCTCCTGATGCATGGAATCTGTCGTTCACTATTAACTTCTCTTTCATCTCTTTCTTCTTGCTTCTCCTCTGATGCCCAGTGTTAACTCAAACTACTCAAAATATCAGTTTAGCGTGGGGATAATGAGATGATTTTAAAGGATTCCCGAGGGGACCTCCATTTTCTCTACTTGTAGACCTTTTCTGAGACTATTGGGTGGAAATGCATGCAGGGAGGAAGCTGGTAAATCAGAGTTTTCTGTAGAGCAGATGTATTGGTGAAATTATCAAGGCCACTCCACATAGTTAAAAGGGAGGTTTATTTTGTGGGGTAACTTACAAATGAAGGGATAGGTTGTAGGGTCTGGCAAAGGTATGGCGCAGTCCGGCAGTGTTCTCTGGAGAACTCTGCTTGGTCTACCTCTAGCATCCAGGGTCCCAGAACCAAAGACCTCTCCTCTCGATCCTGGGTCTTCAGCAACCTCTCATAGCCCCGCCTTGTGGGCATGACCTCAATGGGGGTTGGAACTTCCAGGCCAAGGCTGGGATGGCTATCCACTACACAGATGAATGAGTTTTAAAGCCCTGGGGAAAGACTTTATGGTTTGTCTCTCCAGTTATAGGGCAGTGGAGCCCCGGTCTCAGGTGCACCCATAGATTTCCCCCTTATCTTCTCTTGTTAGCTGCAATATAGAGCTGGCCATGAGAACAGAAAGATGGGTAGAGGGGAGGAAATTCTGTCTGGAAGGTTGACACTAGGATGTGAACGGCCATGCTCTCCATCAAGAGCCCTAACAAGAGGCCAAAGCACAGAGCAGATGTCCACACCTGAAGCTCTCTGTCCCTGTCCTGCTTAGCTGTTTGTCCTGACTCAAGCTAGAGTTACCTGAGAAAAAGAAGCACAAATGAGAGGATGCCTCCATCCAGTTGCCTGTGGGGATACTTCCTTGATTAATGACTTGAATGCGAGGACCAGGCTCACTGAGGGAACTGCCACCCATGGTCCACAGAGCTATAAGAAAGAAGACTGAGAAAGCCATGCAAGCAAGTCAGTGTGCAGCATTTCTCCATGGGCTCTGCTTCTGTTCCTGCCTCCAGGGCCCTGCCTTGAGTTTCCCTCAAGGATTGTCAGCAGTAAGTGAAATAAACCCTATCCTTCTCCAGGAGCATTTGGCAATTGTGTTTGTCACAGAAATAGAAAGCAAACCAAGACAGTTTCTGTATTCATTTGAGCAGAGTGCCGCCATGTGTGCTGCCGTGTTCTGTCTCTCTCTCTCTCTGTCTCTCTGTCTCTGTCTCTGTCTCTGTCTGTCTCTCTCTCTCTCTCTCTCTCTCACACACACACACACACACACACACACACACACAGACAAAAAAAAATTCTCATCTCAAAAAAGATAAGAGACAGTTTATTTTGTAGCCAAATCTAGAAACCCTGGCCCAGGAATGGACTCAGGTCACCCTGAGTTTTACTTAATAAAAGTTTGATTAAATTTTTTTTAGTAACAGAATGAGCAAAGTCATGAATCACGACACTTTCAAAAGACATTGGTGGGTACATCAGATAGATGGGTTAAAGCAAAGTGGGGAGACCTCAGCTGCTGCCCACATATGGTATGAGATAGCATCCTTAGCCTTTTGTTTGATGGAAATATGGGCTCTGTTTCTGCATTCCAAAGGATTTACCTAATGGTCACAAAAATGTTAACTCACATACAGGAGAGAGCAATAAATGGCCATTGCAGGTGAGAGAGCAAAGTTTGGCTCAAGTGATGTAGCTCTGACTGGACTTAGAGCATTCCAAATTCTCCACAATCACTAAAATTCTAATGAGTTAATCGGCCTCACAGTCAGTTAATTGTAAGGAACAGTTCTTTTTTTTTTTTTTCATTTTTCATTATTAAGAAATTTTCTACTCACTCTACATACCACCCACAGATCCCCCCTCCTCCCTCCTCCCATCTCCCATCCCTCCTTCTCAAGCCACCCCAAATCCCCACATCCCCCAAGTCAAGGTCTTCCATGGGAGTCAGCAGAGCCCATCATACTGAGCCTAGGCAGGTCCAAGCCCCTTCCCACTGTACTAAGGCTGCGCAAGGTGCCATACCACAGACACTGGATTCCCAAAAGCCTGTCCATGCATCAGGGACAGATTCTGATCCCCCTGCCTGGGTCCTCCCCAAACAGTCTAAGCCAAACAACCGTCTTCCGTATCCATAGGTCCTAGTCCATTCCCATGGGGCTCCACAGCCACCAATCCACAGTTCATGGACTTCCACTAGTATGAGGAGCAGTTCTTTCCAGGAATTTTTATTCACAGGTCAGATAAGCCTTAATATCCTAACAGTGCCCCTTCCCCAGTAGTATTCATTTTACTGATTTTTAAAGAGGATTTTTTAAATTAAATTTGGGGCTTAAAAAATGGTTTCTCTTGATTTTATATATAGAAGTTGTTGGCCAGCATGTATTTTCTCCCCAGAAATTCAGATGTGTCTTCAAATAAAAAAGAGAACCCCAAGGCCAGCTCCATTTATACGGGATTTACTTCACAAGGACACTGATCAGTATTCTTAAAAGGAACACCTCAACCATTCTCATGGACTAATCTGACCATCACCCCTTTATCGGCTCAGTCAGTGAGTTTAACTAAGTTACAAACACCAGGCAGGAAGTGACTCACAGATGAGCTCTTTCTTGTTTTAATCTTATAGACACTGTACCGTGTTAACAGCCATGTCTTCCATGATTCTGACAGAGACAAATTTCATCATTTGTAAAACATCTGTTTTGTCTAGTCTCAACCTCCAGACCCCTGCACAATGGTAAAATAGAGTCATTCCCCTTGACAACTTGCAAACGTAATTGTGAAATAAGTGTTCAGAGGAAGAAAGGGAAAAGCATGCAATTAGAGGAAATTATTATAATTAACTCTAATTCTAGACAAAATACTGATGTTTTTGAAATAAGTAAACTTTCAAGCTTGAAGTTTGACTGTCCAGAACCTCTCATTTCTTCTCTTTCTTTTTTCTCTAAATTCTGAACATTCTTGGTCCTTTCGATGTAAGCAGAACAAGCATGTTCCATGAGCTGCAGTGTGAGTGAGCAGCATGTGAGAGGCCCCTCCCCAGAGGAGTTCCTGTCCTACCTAGGATCAAGCTAAGAGGGCAGAATTTGGGGGAATGGTCTCTGTCAGAGTGAAGACGAGAAGGGAAGAGGACGCTTTGCAGGAAGCAGATGAAGATGTTTTACTAGCGTCCAGACATCTGTCCCTGTTAAAATGAAACAGCTTTTAAATGGCTTGCTGTCCATCACATTCAGGGTACTTCCATTGTTTCAATGTCTCCTGCATCTTATTTCATTATGTGGCTTATGTGGAATACCTCCCTTCATGGAGAAGGCAACTTATAGATTTCAGAAAATGATGAAACTTATGTTTGGTATTCCTTTTGTATGTGTGCTTCAAAAGAGAAAATATGGTGGCCAGTTAGCTATCCCATGCTTACTGCAAACGTCCCCGTAGCTGGTCCACACACCATGCTACCTCTCTTAGAAAACTGCATTTAATAATTCCAGAAAGTCAGAAATGTGAGGTTGTGTTTTCTGAGGGTTTTTTTTTTTTTCTGTCTTCATTATGTCATTTCAAACTTGTTGAACAGTTTACACCCCCTTGTTTTCCTTAATTTCCTCTTGATGGTTCTGTTAAAGTCTTTTAAGTCACACCAGAGAACAGGACTAGAGATGAGAAAGGAAAGGAAACATAAATATTGTGGGGGTTTACATTTGTAGATTCTCCGAGAACTCTTATAGTTTTCATTTCATCTGCCCATGGTACTTTACCAGGTGGAGAAAGAAAGCAGAGGCATGGAGACGTTTGTACTCACATTAATGCTCCTACAGAAGTCATCTGCAGAGTTCACAGTCAAGACATCTGCAACCCTGCCCTCCTGGAGGAAGGGCCAGTTGCAGCCCCTGCTTTATGTAGTGGATTTCTATTGTGACTATCTTAAGGTACTTGTGCTGTTGAGCTGAACCCCAGCAAACATCAGCACAAGGAGTCTAATCATACAAATTTCTGCTCTCCAAACTCATTCTTATTCTAAGCAGGATATCATTATGGGAGAAAGAATTCAGCCAGGTATATTATCAGATATATAATAAAAGGATTATTCATGTACAACACCATGCATTATTTTGAAGGATGAAGAAATAAAATGCAAAATAGTAGACTGCTTTCAAAATAAACATTATCATTATATTTTAGTTTAAAAGCTATTGCTGCTGGGCAGTGGTGGCACATGCCTTTAATCCCAGCACTTGGGAGGCAGAGGCAGGTGCATCTTTGTGAGTTCAAAGCCAGCCTGGTCTACCAAGCGAGATCCAGGGAAGGCGCAAAGCTACACAGAGAAACCCTGTCTTGGAAAAAAGAAAAAAAAAAAAAAGCTACTGCTGTCTATTCTTTCTTGAAGAAATGTGATTTCAAGTATGTTTTAGTATATCATATATGCTGACCTGTGTAAGATCCAAAATCAAGTTCTTTTTAGGATTGCTTTGTGCCAAGCAGTGATAGGAAATGTGTGAGGGATGAAAGGACGGTACCCTTCACTTCTCTTTCTGACTGAAAGGTCTCAGAAGGTTTGTGTCTTTCCTGAGCTCCTAAGAGTAGGTTGACAGGGCACTGAGGAAAAGCCAGAGCCAACTCACATTTGCTTTCTTCTTTCTAAGGGTTGAATTACTCAGGTTCTGATCCCAGAATCCTCCCAAACCCAGGATATATTTGATGAAACTATGTTTTCATTTCATAATCCTAACAAGATCTGGAATACTTCCAAGTCCCAATCTAGGTTCTACTTAGAGATACATTTGGACTGAGATATTTAGAGAAAAGGCTGTCTGTCAGTGATGACCAAACAACCATCTTGTCTAGTGTGCCAGTGCCGATGAGTAACTAAGGGAAGCATTCTCTCACCCAGTGAAGGAGATGCTCTCTGACAGCTCTTTTCTTGAAGAAAGTTTAAAAAAAAAAAAAAAAAAGGAAAAGAAAAATAAAAAGCCCTGATTTATTAAGAATGGTTTCAGACTAAAATCTAAAGTACATGCTTGGCCAGCATCAACTCAACAGTCTGCTGAGACTGAAAAAATAAAGTAGTGATGACTTCATAACTCAGTCTCTAAATGTTTAGAGTAAGATGGAGACTCTATGTCCACTTAAAGGCCCTACTTTGTTGGAACAGCTTTGGTCTCCTTTAAGTATAAAAAGTACAGTGAAGTCTGTCTAGTCACTTACTGTTTGAATAGTTTGGTGGATTACCAAATTAGTTCTTGTATTCATCAGGCCAGCCACTCCTTCATTCATTCATCCAACCTTGTGCAGTATAGTGGAGACATAGAATGAATGATTCAGCTCTCGACTATGAAGAACTCAGTGAAAATATGTGGGATTGGTAAAAGTCTAGTAAGATAATAGACTGGGGCATTGCTGTGAGAGAACATGATAAGTACACCTATGTCGCACTGGAGCACGGCAAAGCTTTTCCATGTGGCGTAATGCAGAAATTCTTCGTGACTGATGAGTGAGGAAGCAAGATGGTCAGTGGAGCTACTTAGAGAGAGAGAGAGAGTCTGGACCAAGAAGATGAATTCATACTCTTGACAGTGGGGAGCCACCACTGGATTTTTTTTTTTTGTAACAGTAGCATGATCAATGTGCTTTAAGGTGTCAATCTCAAGAAAGCTAGGTGTGATTGCACAGATTGAGCACTATGCATCCGAAAAGGTCCCACAGATATCACCTCAGATATGAACAATGCAGTCTAGGAGTCTACAACCTCCCAAACTGGACACAGTGTTTCATAGTATCAATCCTATGTATATTAGATACACACAACCACACGCACATGTGTGCACATACACACCATTTTCACTATGTGGAGCTACTCTTTGGACAGATAATATGTCTTAGCTTTCTCTACATATGCAAAACTAATACAATACCTGATCAGGTCCTATTTTGAACAGCAGAAAAACAGTAGGTACAATAATCACTGATGTTGTGGTACTTGCCTTTGAGTGGAGAAGGGAGGAGATAGTTCTGAAGAAGTTGCAGCTTACACAGATGAAGGAAAGGGCAGCCTGCCAGTGTTGGGGTGGGATCAGTGTAGGTGTGTCCTGTAGGATACACAGGGAAGGTCTCTGATAACATCATACCTCGTTTATGGGAGTAGGTGTGTCTCAGGGTTTCTATTGATGTGACAAAATACCCAAGTCACAAAAGGAACACAGAAGGGAAGATTAAATTCCAGCTTACAATTCTGTGGTCACAATTTGTCACCGAGAGGAGTCAGAGTAGCAACTCTTGGCAAGAACCTGGGAGCATGGATCAAAACAGCCTGTGAAGGAATGCTGCTTACTGGCTTGCTCCTCATGGCTTGCTCAGTTTGCTTTCTTGTGACACTCAGAACCACCCAGTTACCTGGGGTGGCACTGCCCATGGTGAACTTGCAAACAGGATAGTCTACTGAAGGGCAGTTTCTCCACTGATTTCCCTTTTTCCCAAATGACTCTGACATGTATAAAGTGGACAAAAAAAAAAAAAAATGAGTGAGTGAGGACAAGGTGTAAGGACAAAACCTGCAGATAACTAAAAGAAGAGTACCCAGAGAGAGGAAGTAAGTGTGAAGGCAGGAGCATTCAGGAATGACTAGCTGTCACTCTGGGTGACCAAATGAAGAACATGCTTCTAATTCCTTGATTTCACAGAAGCAGCAGGGTTCTCCAGAGGCCAGCTGATAACTGTTCTAACATTCCATCTCCTGTACAGGCATCAGGACAGAATGACAGTGTCTGCCTTTAGGCTAACTTTTCCTTTTATACCATTACACTTTCTCTGTTCCTCTATCCCCCGCCCCCAGGTCTGTTTATCTTTTTAAAGGAATCTGTAAACAGTTGTAAATAGTCTAAATCATGCAGAAATGGTTTCTTCAAATATTTGTTGTCTTCGTGCCACTTCCTTGGTAAGGTTCTTGCAGTCCAGTTATGTACATGTATAGGCATTTGTTCAATGACTTATATAAGTTGTTTCAAAGAACCCACACATGGAAGGAAAAATGTCCACATTGCCATGAATGTCAAACATTACTATGATAATACACGCTTGTCTCAGGGTACTCTTTCAAAAGGTCTACCTTATCTTTTATTTTCTTTCAATTCATGAAGTTTCCCCTGATGAGCCAAAGCTATCTGCTGTCCTTCAGAGTTGGTCATGTATTATTTATCTTCAAGTAGCCATTAAGTACTTTTATTCCTAAAAGGATGCTACTTTTTTTCCAGTGGGTAGCTTATCATCACAAGTTTCTGGGTAATGAATCTTTGCAATGATTAAAAATTGTTCCAGAAGCTGCTACAAAGATGTTGTTTGGGGTGGGGTGTATCTCTTACCTCTGTGACTGGCATTTTATATGCTATGCAAAATGTTAATAAAAAAACAAACTCAATTTTTATTTAACCTTCCCTACTTAGCCTACTGATGAATTATATTTCTAGTGCCTAATCTTTTTCTTTGTTTGTTTGCTTGTTTTTGTTTTTTCAAGACAGGGTTTCTCTGTATAGCTTTGCACCTATCCTGGGACTCACTCTGTAGCCCAGGCTCTCCTCAAACTCACAGAGATCTGCCTGGCTCTGCCTCCCAAATGCTGGGATTAAAGGCATGAGCCACCACTGCCTGGCTCTGTCATATCTTATTCTCTGTGATTTAATTATTCCTCAGTGATAAACTTAGAATTCAATATAAGACTCTTTTGTTGTTGTTTTTTTAAGGACAAAGTCTCACTCTGTAGACTAGCCTGGCCAGGAACTCCTTATGTAGGCCCTGCTGACCTTAAAATCACAGAAATCTGCCTGCCCCTGCCCCACAAGTCCTAGGATTAAAAGTACCAACAAGACTGACAGAAATCAAGTGTTTTACAGACAGAATTTTGGCAGGCTGGGGTGATTAGTGCCAATCACCCTAGCACTTGGAAGGTAAAGAGTAAGACAAAACAGATTGTCCATAGTTTGAAATCAGCTTGGTCTATACATTGAGGGAGAACCTGTATTTAAAATGCTGAATGAATGCATACACAGATAAATAAGTATATATGTGCATGGACATACAGTTTCTGTTTTTGCTTTATATATTTTTAAATGACATACTTAATTTTATTTTATATGTATGATTACTTTGCCGATATGTATGTATGTATGTGTACCACGTATGTGTCTGGTACTTCTGGAAACCAGAACAGAGGTGTCGTATGTCTTGGAATTGAAGTTGCATGTAGTTAATAGCAGCCCGATGGGTGCTGGTGACTGAACCCATGTCCTCTGCAAGAGCAGTGTATGTTCTTAAGCCATGCACTGTCTCTCCAGCTCTCCACTTGAGTTCTTTGATTACAAAATTCCAAATTCCATAATAGACAGAATTTAGAAGTCGTTGTTTTACTTACTTGTAAGTGGTGATTTGTTTTAAATTCTGTTTACAATTTGTTTTAGTGTTGCTGATTTCTAAGAGCTCATAAGTTAAAATTTATTGGTGCTTCATGTGGTTGCACATGAGAACTTCCTGTTTGTTGTTTTTCTATTGCTACATGTACCATCTATAATCACAGTGCACATTTACTTAAACTGTGTGCCTTATTTGTACATGTATATTCTTAATTAGTGACTGCAGACAGTGTAGGTCATCACCTTTCATGCATTTTATGTATCTTGACACAAATACTCAATAATAATGATTAAATATTAATAAGCCATATTAAAAGTTCCCAGAACCATTCATCATTATTTATTGGTATGTGCAGCAAAAGTACACATAACCCCATCCAAACAATAACATCGCTGGAACTAAGAATTCACTGGTGCACAGTCTCCAAGTGCTCTGGACCTGGTGTCTTCTTTCTACTGCCCATGAGGTATAGCTCTTGTACCTATTAAATACACTTACTTCCATGCATCAAATGAAAGCGAAGGGTCTAAAGATACATGTTCATTAATGGTCAAATACTCTACAAAATTGTGTGTGTGTGTGTGTGTGTGTGTATGTGTGTGTATGTGTGTGTGTGTGTGTATGTATGTGTGTGTGTGTGTGTAAAGGGATGCTGAACAAGAGTGAGTCTTAGCACACTGACAATTTACTTGGTTTTTTACTCCGTCTGGTTTTTGAGATCACGTAGCCACTTGTCACCAGCTACCTGAACTTAACACATTGTGACTTTATCCTAGAAATTAGATTGCAAATCACATACAGTTAGCATAGTAAAAAGTCTGCAAAATTTAAAAATATTTCCGATGTAATGTAAATTTACTAGTATGAAGAAAAGAATTCCAAACATTGCCTTGAACTGAAATATAATGCTCTCAGTGTTTGGTTTGAAAAGTATCCATTATATCATTTGTATTATTTTATTCCCACTATGGTAGAACACGGTAATATATTAAAACTCATGTGTGCTTTAAATTAGTTTGACTATAATTCAGTTTTTGAAACTAAAATAGTTTTTATTAACCTAATTTTTAATAGTAGAATAAGTCAAATAGTTCTGTATAAAATTCTGGCCCCTCTTAATATCAGTTGTCTACTGCAAATGTCTCATTCCAAGCCAGTGAGAGCAGAAATATCTTCCTCCTAGGCAGGTAAGGAACTCAGAGGAGGGTGGCAAAGTTGCTAAAATTATTGAAAGAAAAGAACAGCAAGCCCAAACAACAGACTTACTCCATTTTCTAATTTAGATTCTTGAGTTTTAAAAATACTGCTAACATTGCCTTATCAATGTCCCAGTGGCTCTCATAACCCTCCCTAGTCTCTGTGGTTCCATATACTTTTAAAGATCAGAATAACTGGTATCTTTATTTATATACAAATCAACAAAAAAACACCATCAGCTACTGTAAAAAAAAAAAAAAAATACCATCTTCTTTCCCCTCCTCCACTGACTTCAAGACTTATGTAGCTTTGGGCTGCAATAGTAACAAAATATAAATAAAAATGAGACTGAACCTGTTATCCAAGTCATTGAAGAAGAAATCTATGACCTTTGAGGAGGAGAATGTAGTCACCCTCTGTCTTGTGAACACAATTGCAAGAGACAGAATTGAAATTCATCATTGTAGTCAAAGTATCAATTGTCTACTGCAAACATGAAACTAATTTTAAAACATTTAATTGCATTTAGTGACATGTGGTGAGTGTGTGCATGCGTGCGTGCGTGTGTCTGTGTTGTACAGATGCATGGTTATCTCTCTTTATACCATGTAGTTTCTAGGGATGGAACTCAAATCATCAGCTGAGCCATTGTGCTAGACATAAAACTAATTTTAAATTTGACATGTAGATAACTTTTTGCTTATATGTGATACAGTGTAATAAAGAAAATTGATTAGAGAAAATAAGTGACTTGTTTTTCAATCAGGATATCAAAATGACTTGTTGGGTTTTTTCCTGGCTATATTTCATTTTGTAGTTAAAATATTATTTTTCACAAGCTTATCATCCAAGTGAAATCAGCAAGCCAGTAGGTTTTATAAGGGGAAGATTACCCACAAAAATTAGAAATCATTCAAGGGAAAACAAAATCATTATGGAACTGAAAGTAGGCAATCTTTTTTACAACTGAAAACTACCCTCGATTTTGAAAATGTATTTTTTTAGGAAAGACTTGACCTTTGGCTTTTATGCCTTCATTTTTACTAATTTCAAGTCAGTAGCTACTTTGAAACAAATGTAAGCTTTCCAAAACCTTGCCAACTATCTCTTTAAAAGACCAAAATTATAGTCATGTTATTTTTGTAAAGAGTGATGTAATAATTTGATCACATGCCCTAGAACTCAGGAAGAGTAGCTGGGAGTTGTATATTAGAGAGGAGCCTCCTGGGTCTGGGCCTAGCCTCCCACGATGGCTTCTCAGTGTCAGTGGCAATAACCACAAATGTTAGGTTAAAACTGTAATGCTTTATAATTATCAGTTTGTTCTTATTTATGGATTCCATGGGGTTTCTTAATAGTTCTTCAAATGAGTGATGCCATTTCACAGGCCCATGGAAGTGGAGTTATTTAATGTGTGCTGTAACTAAGGATGCTATTCATTTAGTGTGAAATGTCCTGCCAGGTAGACCAACAATGATTTCTTAACTGCTTTCTTGAAGGGGAAATATTATGATTACCATTTGGAGGAAGAATTGATCCTTTCTATGATAAGTGGACTCTAGCAGATGCAGTGAGAGAAAAGAACTAGGCATACCTTTGACCTGAATACTATGTGGTCAACTGTCCATGTCCATTTTTTCCACTCTTGAACACTACCAACTGGGAGTCAAACATATATGAAAATAAATCATTTTTGCACTGAGCATAAACAGCTTTGTTTTCTTGAGATTACTTTCTGAGCCATATGGTATGACAGCTGCTTATGATGTATGCCCATTTTATGCTGCATTGATGATAATAAAATATATTTTGTAGGTATACCAGAATGGGGGACACATGTTCTGTGTACATGCTACACCACTGTATATAGTCAAGTTGAGCTGTTGTGGATTTTGGTATCCATGGTAGGGATTCTGAAACTAATTCCGTAGGATGTCCAAGGGTGATTATGGTAGACAGGGGTGGGTGATGGAGTCGGACCTGGTCATGAGACAGCCATGTGCTGCTCTGAGCCCAGAACTACAGCCAGAACCGAGCAGGAAAGATCAGAAATACAAAACAAGAGGTACGATTTTTAAAAAGACATTATTTGTATGCAATGACACAATGTTCATGGTGCATTTCACAAAGCTTCACAATCATATGCTCTCCTATAGCTAGACAGGTTTTGTCACCCTGAGTTATATTGCAGACCTTTCCAGGAAATTCCTTTCCCACTCTCTTGTGTCCCCACTTAGTTAGTTCTGGGTCTTCATTTGTGAAATCATGTGTGATCTCTTGTTTCAACTTCTTTCACTAAGTGCAGCATTTCTGTGATTCTTGCATGTTGTCTATTTCTAAGTAGTTAATATTATCTGTTATCTGTATAGATAGCATAATTTACATACCCATTCATTTTTATGTGATTTTATTTTGTGTGGGTTTTTAAAAAACATTTCTGTGTATGTAAGTGTGTGTGTGTGTGTGTGTGTGTGTGTGTGTGTGTGTGTGTGTAGGAAGGAGATAGGTCAGAAGACAAGTTGTTGATATAAGTGGTCTCCTTCCAATATCTTGGCTCTAGGAATCAAACTCAGATCAGTCTTGGCAACAAGCTCCTTAGCCCCCTAAGCCATCTCAGTAGCCAACTTTTGTGTATTGAGACAGAATTTGCTATGTGGCTCTGGCTGGCTGGGACTCATGATCCTTCTTCTTCAGCCTACTGATACACTCACCTTTTTTAAGGAGTTTGTTGTTTATTTTACATACCAATCACAGATCCCCCTCTCTTTCCTCCCACCCTTCCAGTCTTCCCCCCAACCCACTCCTCATCCCCCCTTCCAAAAGCCTCCCATGGGGAGTCAGCAGAGCCTAGTACATTCAGTAGAGGTAGGTTCAAGTCCCGCCCCCCCCACACACACACACTGCACTAAGGCTATGCAAGGTGTCCCACCATAGGTAATGGGCTCCAAAAACCCAGCTCATGCACAAGGGATGGATCTTGGATTGGTCCGCTTTCTGTCTGGGCTCTATGTAAGGTTGTGTGGATATTTATATGCAGCTATCTCATTGACATACACTCTCATTCCACTTAGGTCAATACCAAATAGAGGAATTGCTGGATTAAGAGTATTCATGAATAATTTTGGCATGAACCAGGTCCAAAGGTGTTGTATCCCTCTACACCCCTCCAGCAGCATGCATATGCTCCATTGGTGCTGCATTTTTGATGACTTTGGGTATTGATATCCTTTATTTAAGGTATCTTTAGCAAAGGTTCTGTTCAGTTTGGAGGAATGGACGCCAAGCAGTCTGTTTTGAATGAAGCCCTGCAGTGAAGAGACAGATGAAGAAAAAGATATTTAATCACGGGACAGAAGAGGCTTAGAGAAGATAAAGAAAACACACTGTATCCCTCTGAGGTCCAAAGAGAATAAAAAGGGAGAGATCTGTTGCAGTTAGTGAGGAAGAGTAACAAGGCATAGCATGGATTCACTTTTAAACTATTTACAAACCAGGATGCCACAGGCTGAGAAGGGAAGGTTGTGCATGGTAATTGTGAAGTTGTTAGAGGGCATGTGCAGGAACAAGGCTATGGGGGTGAGGAAAAAAGAAAAAAATGGCAGCCAGAGTGGTGTCAGGAGTTTGTGTAGGGCAGAAACATCTACAGAGGGAACAAAGTGAAACATTCTTCAAATAATTGTGTTTCAAAGAACATTTTTTTTAATTATTTTATCTATACAGAATAAGTATATTTGTCTGGTCCTTTAGTGGATATGTTGCTGTAGAAGGAAATCATGACGTTTATTTATTCTCAATGTCAAGTATCAGGATACTGCAGAACTGACATTTACCAGAGCCATTTAACCTCCTCTTCTCTGTTTGGTTTTCATTGTAGCTACATCTTTGTCTTCTTATCCACACAGACTTTGAAAGTGTCTTTCTTTCCTTTGATATTTTAACTTAACAATGTGAGTAAATATTTGCAAGCTGTAAACTCAAAGTGTTGATTGAATGATACTTTATCCTGAAGAGAAGGAGCCGTTCTTTACCCAAGCCTCATTTTCTTCCTTCATCACACCTAACAGCTCCCCAATCTGGACATCTTTATCATTTAAAGAAATGAGTCTCCTAAGAAACTTTTGGTTTCTTGTGCTTCTAAGATCCATAAATACTTTTATATTACATAGAATTAGCAATGAGAAATCAAAATTCCACATCAACATTGCTGAAGGACTCTTATTGCTCTGAGAGAGTCTTTGTTCTGCACAGATGTGACCAGCTGCAGAAAGAAATCACCCCATTGTTACCCTTCATCCACATGGTGCCTCCAGAGCATCTGCCTTGTATGAGACCCTGTGCCCGGTGATGAAGGAGAGAAATGGAGGACATCATTTAACATTCTTTCCCTGTTGCTCACTGTGATATCTCTGGTGTGTACAATTAAAGGAAAGTTCTGGTGAGCTAAACTTTTTCTTACCATTATAGAAATTTTTGCTTTCATGAAGCAAACCTATTTATCCATCACCCAGAATATGTGAAGAAATTATCAGTGTGGAAGGCCAGCATAGACCCTCATCGTCATGGGTGTGGGAATGAGTCAGGATTATCATCAATATCTAACCAATTTGGGGGGGGGGGGATTTGTCAGAGTTTTGGAGATTTTATTTTGTTTTTTCTTTTTTGTTTGTTTTTTGTTTGGTTGGTTGGTTTGGGGGTTTGTTTTGTTTTGTTTTTTGAGACAGGGTTTCTCTATGTAGCTCTGGCTGTCCTAGAACTCATTCTCTAGACAAGTCTGGCCATGAACTCAGATCCTTCTGCCTCTGCCTCCCAAGTGCTGATCTTAAAGGCATGCTCCACAACTGCCTTTTGTTTGTAAAAGATCTGATCATTCTAAGATACAAACATTGGTAATTTTGAAACGAGGCCTAAACTAAATTGTAAGATCTGGCTCTTCCCAAGAAACAGGGATAATATGGAGATACAAATGCCCCATTGGATCATTGTGAGCTTAGGGCCACCATGTCCAGGGGCAAAGTAGTATGCTTACAGTCTAATGGGGTGATTTCTCTAATGGATCTTTAGTGTTGCTGGCTCTTAAGGAACTCTGAACATGGATAGGTTAATCTAAATGTAGCTTGTGCTATCCTCTGGATACCTTTTAAAGAAAAGTGTAAGGAGAATTCAATCTAGAACAGAAGTCAGAGGGAGGGGCTGGAGGTGGATCTCAGTGAGGGAGCATGAAGGCCTGAGGTCAAATCCCTAGGACTTACATAGAGCTGAGCATGGTCATCCTAAGAGCCTACACATCAGAGCCTGTGGACACAGCAAGATCTCTGGAACATACTGGCTCACAATTTAGCCTGAGGTTCAGTGATAGACTCTGTCTCAAGGGACTAGTGAGAAGAATGATATAGAGTCAGACATCCTACATCCTTCTTCTGTCTGTGCTTGCCAGGCACACAGGTTTGGTGCATGTACCACACACTCACAAACATAAACAAATAAGAAAATAAAAAGTAAATACTTAAAAGTTCAGAAAGATATTCTAGCAGTTTCTAAAATTACTTCTTAAGGGGAACTTCAGGACATATGTTGACTTTTATCAGACAATGGGCTAATAAAAAGATATGTTCAACTAGGATAATCATGGTGAAATTATTCTACATTTAAATTTTGAATTTTTAAAATTGGTTTTATTTATTTGAGTCTGTTTGTCTGTGTGTGTACCATGTGTATGCAGTGTTCACTGGATCCAAAAGAGGGAGTCAAAGTCCCTGGACCGAAGTTGTGAGCTGTGTGGTGTGAGTGCTGGGAGCCAAACCTGGGTCCTCTAGAAGAGCCAAAAGGGCTTTTAACCACTGAGCCATCTCCCCAGACCCACTAAATATTTTAAATATATGTATTTGAGGCACAGATAATTGTGTGCGCATATTTTTGAAACTGCTGTGCCAATATAAGGTGGAGAATCATTTCCATGAGGAATAGATTCTGGTCTGTCATACTCAAGCAACACAACCAGAAATGTTACCTCCATTCCTTGATTCCCCCCCCACAAAATAAAAGATGCGGAGATTAAACTAACTAATCTCTCAGATCCTATTCCAGTGAACATACATGAAAGAACTTGGTAAATATAATTTCTTGTCACTGCCTGCATCCTTGGTAGTTTGCTCCTGTGGTCCAGGTGTATCCTGCTCTGTTCATAAGATGTCCAGTGGCTTTCTGAAATAATAGCTTCCTTTAAGCAACTTGATTCATACTTATACATTTATTCCTTAATAGTCAAAAATACATAACTTTAAGTGAAATTTAGAAGCTAGTGTCTAAAATTAATATTACTTTGTTTAAATTATATTATATTAAAATAATATATCATAATATTTTATTAATTTTAATAATATTTTATTTAGTTATATATAATATTTAATGTTTATATATATATTTTATAATTAACTTGTTTTCACATATTAGCCACAGATTCTCCTGTCCTCTCTCCTCCCACCCCCCAGTCCTTCCCCCAATCCACCCCCCATTCTCACCTCCCCCAAGGCAAAGTCTCCCCTGGGGAGTAAGGCCAGCCTGGTAGACTCAGCCAAGGCAGGTCCAGTCCCTTCCTCCCTACAACAAGGCTGAGCAAGGTGTCCCAGCATAAGCCCCAGGCTTCAAAAAGCCAGCTCATGCACCAAGGACAGGTCCTGGCTCCACTGCCTGGGGCCTCCCAAACAGTTCAAATTAATCAACTATCTCACTTATCCAGAGGGCCCAGTCCGGTTCCATGGTGGCTCCTCAGCCATTGATTTATAGTTCATGTGTTTCTACTAGTTTGGCTATTTGTTCCTGTGCTTTTTCCAATCATGGCCTCAATATCTCTCACTCATATAAGCCCTCCTCTCTCGCACTGATTGGACTCCCAGAGCTCTACCTGGGGCTCGACCATGGATCTCTGCATCTGCTTCCATCAGACACTGGATAAGAGTTCTATCGTGACAGCCAGGGTGTTTGGCCATCTGATCACCAGAGAAGATCAGCTCAGGTACTCTCTCAACCATTGCTAGTAGTCTATAGTGGAGGTATCTTTGTGGATTTCTGGGGACCTCTCTAGCACTCTGCTTCTTCCTACTCCCATAGGGGTCTTCATTCATTATAGTATCTCTCTCTCCATTACCCAACTCTGCTCCTGATCCAGCTAGGACCTCCCGCTCCCCTAAACTCTCTTTCTCCCGACTCTTGCCCTCCATTACCCACCCTCACCTCCAGTTTGCTCATGCAGATCTCATCCATTTCTCTGTCATTGGGCGATCCCTGTGTCTTTCTCAGGGTCCTCTTTACTAAGTAGCCTCCCTGGAGTTGTGAATTGCAGTCTGGTTATCCTTTGCTTTACATCTAGTATCCACTTATGAGTGAGTACATACCATGTTTGTCCTTCTGAGTCTGGGTTACCTCACTTGGGATGATTTTTTTCTAGTTCCATCCATTTACCTGCAAACCTCATGATGCCATTGTTTTTCTCTGCTGAGTAGTACTCCATTGTGTATATGTACCACATTTTCTTTATCCATTCTTCAGTTGAAGGGCATCTAGGTTGTTTGCAGGTTCTGGCTATTACAAATAATGCTGCTATAAATATAGTTGAGTATGTGTTCTTGTGGTATGATTGAGCATTCCCTGGGTATATGCCCAAGAGTGGTATAGCTGGGTCTTGAGAAAGGTTGATTCCCTATTTTCTAAGAAAATGCCATATTGATTTCCAAAGTGGCTGTACAAGCTTGTATTCCCACCAACAGTGAAGAATTCCCCTTGCTCCATATCTTCTCCAGCATAAGCTGTCTTCAGTGTTTTTGATCTTAGCCATTTTGACGGGTGTAAGATGGTATCTCATAGTCATTTTGATTTGCATTTCCCTGATGATTAGGGATGTTGAGCAATTCCTTAAATATCTTTCAGCTATTTGAGCTTCTTCTATTGAGAATTCTCTGTTTAGCTCTATAGCCCATTTTTAAATTGGACTGTTGGGTGTTTTGATGTCTAATTTCTTGAGTTCTTTTATATATTCTGGATATCAGCCCTCTGTCAGATGTGGGGTTGGTGAAGATCTTTTCCCATTCTGTAGGCTGTCATTTTATCTTATTGACCATGTCCTTTGCTCTAAAAAAGCTTCTTAGTTTCAACAGGTCCCATTGATTAACTCTTTCTCTCAGTGTCTGTGCTACTGGTGTTATTTTTAGGAAGCGATCTCTGGTGCCAATGCATTCAAGACTACTTCCTACTTTCTCTTCTATCAGGTTCAGAGTAACTGGATCTATGTTGAGGTCTTTGATGCACTTGGACTTAAGTTTTGTGCACGGTGATAAGTATGGATCTATTTGCATTCTTCTACATGTTGACATCCAGTTAGACCAGCACCATTTGTTGAAGATGCTTTCCTTTTTCCATTGTATAGTTTTGGCTTCTTTGTCAAAAATTTTATCTTCATAGGTGTGCAGATTAATGTCAGGGTCTTCAATTCAGTACCATTGATCCACATGGTGGTTTTTATGCCAGTACCAAGCTGTTTTTATTACTTTAGCTCTATAGTAGAGCTTGAAGTCAGGGATCATGATGCCTCCAGAGGTTGTTTTATTATACAGGATTCTTTTGGCTATCCTGGGTTTTTTGTTTTTCCTTATGAAATTGAGTATTGTTCTTTCCAGATCTGTGAAGAATTGTGTTGGGATTTTGATGGGGATTGCATTGAATCTGTAGATTCCTTTTGTTAAGATGGCCATTTTTTACTATGTTAATCCTACCTATACATAAGCATGGGAGATCTTTCCATTTTCTGACATCTTCTCTAATTTCTTTCTTCAGGGACTTGAAGTTCTTGTCATATAGGTCCTTCACTTGTTTAGTTAGAGTTACCCCAAAGTATTTTATATCATTTGTGGCTATTGTAAAGAGTGATGTATCTCTGATTTCTTTCTCAGCCCATTAGTCATTTGTATTTAAGAGAACTACTGTTTTTTTTTTAGTTAATCTTATATCCTGCTACATTGCTGAAGGTGTTTATAACCTGTGTGAGTTACTTTGTCAAATTTTTGGGGTCACTTATGTATAGTGAAAGCGTGTGTCTAAAATTAATATTACTTTGTTTAAATTATATTATATTAAAATAAAATATTATAATAATTTATTAATTTTAATAATTTTAATAATATTTTATTTAGTGATAAGATATGGTGATATATAATATTTAATATTAATGATAGTTTGTAAGTGAGGCAGTATAAAAAAATCAAGAAATTTAAATATGATAAATAGTAATAAAAGACAAGCAGGATAGTTCAGCAGGTAAAAGTCCTTGTACACACAGGATGACCTGAGTTTGACCCCTGGAACCTGTTATGGAAGAGAGAACCAACTCTCAGAGTTGTCCTCTGACCTCCACATACACTATAACATGCACAGAAACATACAATAGTAAGAAATGATGCTAGGAATGGGCACAATTGTTCAGGGAGGGAACTCTGTTCCAGAAAGTCAGCTTGCAGCCCCAAGCTGTTGTTATTATAAGTAAACAAAAGGCAGCACCAATTATAAACTCTCAGAACGGGAAGTTCTCGGAGTGATGTCAGCAAAGGACTTTCTAAAATGCTTTTCAATACCTAAAGATACCTAGGCTTTGGAGAGGTGTTTAGAGTTCATTGGAATGAATTTTAATTATTTTTTAAATGTCATGTATAGCACAACTACATGCAGGCAAAGTTTTCTACATTTTTATAAATTTCCAACCTCCAAGCACACTGGTTTGTACGTTCAGATTTTCGTTCTTGAGACTGGATTACAGCAGATCTTTTCATCTTAGCACATGTATTTAAGATTCCCCATAAATGAGATTCCTGAGGCAGTGAAGGTAAGAAATCAGCATGGTGCCGGGAACACAGACAAACCTCAGCTCTCTGGTACTACTCTTTATTACATACCATTGGTTAGGGAGGTTGTCACTTTGCGCTAACTCTTTTCAAATTTGTGCGTGCAGATGTCCCCTCGCATAAAATTGCACACTTGACTACCTTACTGGAGCACCCATGTGCCAGACTGAATTAACCATCAGGCAGAGCGAGGCATACGTGTTCAACACGTGCCAGAGGCAAGCCCTGTGGTCATGTGTAGAACAGTAAGTGAAGGTCTGGCATGTGCAGCTGAAGGACTGTGTGAAAAACCATTTGTTCTTATTTTCTAATGTGTACAATAATGAATAGCAATGTATACTTTTGTTGGAAATTGTTTATTTTGAACCCCAAATCTGCTCTGTACCCTAGTGGCGTACAGGTACAACATTCCATGTTTGGAGTATAGATCGTAAGTGAGCAGCTCGATTTTCATATATGCCACAGAATTGACACTCATATGGACTAATATATAGAATACTTTGAGATCTAAGTGTCTTTGGCTGTTGTACCCAGTAATGATCTAGATTCTTTTAGTAGTCCCCCACCTAACAATAGTCTGTATTATTTCTATATGCACAGGCTTCTCAGAGTGCCGTACTGTTTCCACTGAGCTGTGAGCTGCAGTGGATTCTGAATCATTTATAGTCTTTAATTAAAACAAAATGCAAGAAAAGTGGAATGTTGCCTTGAAACTATTAAGATGATAATGTCTATTAAAACACATCTTTTGTTATTATAGTCATAAAATTCATTTTCATTCATCCTCCCATTTTCATTTACAAAAATAAATTCACTGTAACTAGATATTGCTTCTATCTTTTAGTACTAGGGGATTCTGCAATTCTGCATAAAGCATGCTACTTAAAAAAGATCCTAGCTCTTTCAGGTTTCCCCTAGAAAGTGTTATCTGGAGGTTGTGTGTATGAATGGAAGAAATGCATGACGGTGACTGTGAACATGGAGGGAAGCAGTTGAAAATATGGCACAAGTCAGTCGTCTGTTTGGCCATGTTTGGTACATTCTGCCAAACCAGAAGGCATGCTGTCGAGCATCATTTCTGACACTATTCCAACATGTTGTTAATGAGCTCCAGTTCTGTGTGGCTGCCCCGTTGTCATACCCACAAGGCTTATAATTCCAGACCAGTAGCCATGGCATTGGGTCTGACTACAGGAGATATTGTGCATTTTTTACTTCTCCCCTTTGCTATGTCAAAGACATTAAGAATGGCTTACATAAATGTATGCAATATAACATAACTGAAAAAAATAACAACCAAGCTGTGGTGGCTTAATTGAGAATGGTCCCCATAGGCTCTCTTTTGAACACTTGGTTCCCATTGGGTGGATTGCTTAGGAAGGATAGAAGATGTGACCTTTTTGGAGGAGGTTTGTCACTGGGGGTAGGCTTTGATGTTTCAAAGCCCAGGCAAAGCCCAGTCTGTCTGTCTCTCTCTCTCTCTCTGTCTCTCTCTGTCTCTCTCTCTCTCTCTCTCTCTCTGTCTCTCTCTCTCTCTCTCTCTCTCTCTCTCTGTCTCTGTCTCATGCTGATGTATCATGG
This sequence comes from Onychomys torridus, assembly GCF_903995425.1. Lineage (NCBI taxonomy): Eukaryota > Metazoa > Chordata > Mammalia > Rodentia > Cricetidae > Onychomys > Onychomys torridus. The sequence goes on along the minus strand of NC_050451.1, from coordinate 87,840,805 downwards.
TCTTACCCTCACTGAATGTCTCAGAATTCTCATTTCTGCCCATGAAGTCTTTCAGGTCCTTAGGGATCAGGGGATCATTAATAATGCAAATGTTGTCATTAAGATCTCTAATCCTGCTGGGGACTACTGTAAAGACCAAACAATGTATGAGAATGCTTTACCTCACAAATGCAAAGGCTCACTGTGTTCTAGTGGTCTGCCTACATTCAAGACAAGTAGTTAAAACTATTTGAAATGTTCTAAAATCTAAACACAAAATAAGATGAACACATTTTAACAAAAGAAACAAAACTTGATTTAAGAAAAATTAGAAAGAAATTATATGGATGAAGTAATCTGTTTGTTTGATCCAAGAGCACAAAGTGGGCTTTTTGTCTTCAGTGTGACCCCTTCCACTACAGAATGCACAAAGTGGTCATTATAGAACCTGGCCGCATGCTCACTGGAAGTGTGGAGATAGTTGATGTTTTCCATAGAACAGGGACAAAAGCACCCTCATGAAAGACCTGTGCATTTATGCTTAGCTAGTTCTTTGCCATGCTTCTCTATCAGTTATTCTGAAATTCAAGATTCAAAACAAGTTCCATTGAATGGGTCCCCAAAAGACAAATAATTATCTGCACCTGCCAGATTTCTCTAGTGATCATTTTCAGCAGGAAAAAAAAAAAATGTGTTAGAGGAGCAAATAGATCCATAGCAAACTATAATTTTGCAGATTACTTGTAAGGTAAATAGGAAAAGAACTAAACAGGAGTGTTTTATAGATGGAGATCTTAGAAAGTTCTGAGAGACTGAGCCAGCTAGGTAGGTAAATAAGAGAGTTGCTGAGATATTTCATTAAATAAAATACATGTGGACCTGTATGGGAAGGGCTGAGATGTCAGTTGCCCTCTCCCTCTCTTTGAGATGGTTTTGAGGGTCTTCTTCTCACCCCATCTCCATCTGTCTCCCCATTTCCTTTTAGACTTAAAATTACTATGTGTTTCTGCCTCCAGAAATCTATGAATTTGTAAGTGTTCATAGTAGCTCTATTGTTATTGGTCCCATAATGAAATATTCTGTGGTGGTTATTTTTTAAAATTCAATTATTCTTTTCTGCATTTTTTCCCTAAAATAAAAAAAAAAAAAAAATCCTATCTATGCTGTGTATTTGAGAATGAGGCTGGGTGGTGGCGGCGCACGCCTTTAATCCCAGCCCTCGGGAGGCAGAGGCAAGCGGATCTCTGTGAGTTCAAGGCCAGCCTGGACTACCAAGTGAGTTCCAAGAAAGGCTCAAAGCTACACAGAGAAACCTTATCTCGGAAAAGAGAGAGAGAGAGAGAGAGAGAGAGAAAGAGAGAGAGAGAGAGAGAGAGAGAGAGAGAGAGAGGGAATGAAAGTGCCCAGTGTCCATGCTCCAGAACTGTATGCAAAAGTATAAATTCCAGAATTATCTGGGCATGGTGGGTCAGGTTTGACACTGCAGCCCTTGGCAGCTTGAGGCAGGAGGATCACTGTATTTTTAAAATCATCCTGGGCTACATAGTTGAGGTCAACACTAGCTGGGGCGGCAGCATGAGACCCTGTCTTTAAAAATTCATACACACATGAATACATACACACAAACATAAGTAAAGAAATCCCCAAGCTGCCATGAACTAACTCTGATCATGACAAATTATCCAATTTCTCTTAACTGATGTTTCTTCGCTTGCTCTCCATCTTTAAAATGAGAAGAATTTAAATCAGCAGTGCTTGAGCAGATCAACCCAACAATAAACATAAAGTATTTAGGAGAGAACATGTAACTAATAAGATCTCCAGAAAGGAGCTATTCAAAAATTAATGTGCTGAGTGCTTAAGCAGTAGTTGGGTAGCGGATCTGTCTGTCTCTATCACCAGTTTTGTAAAAGGACTGTAATTTACCCTAGTAAGAATACAGTTCAGTATTGTGCTAACTAGTGTTATGTCCACTTGACAAATTTGAGAGAATGTGTCTCCGTAAGATCAGGCTACAGGAAAGCCTGTGGAACACTTTCTTAATTAGTGATTGATGGGGGAGGGCCCAGCCCATGATGGGTGATGCCATCCCTGGGCTGGTGTAAGAAAACAGGCTGAGCAAGCTTTGAGGAGCAAGCCAGTAAGCAGCATCCCTCCATGGCCTCTGCATCAGCTCCTGCCTCCAGGTTCCTGCTCTGTTTTAGTGCCTGTCCTGACTTCATTTGATGATGAACTGTGATGTGGAAGCATAAGCCAAAATGCTTACCTCCCTAAGTTGTTTTTATCATGGTGTTTTGTCACAGCAATGATAACCCTAAGACAAGTGTCCACATTTGATCTGAGAAGAAGCCTTGCTTCTCTTACCAGCCACATGACCTTGGATAAGCTGTATGATTTCTTGCATCTATGAAATCATCTATATATTTGGTTTTTGAGGCAGTTGTGTGGTTATTTCAGGAATGAGATAGAAGTACCTGGTTCACTGTCTGGGTGAATATTAGGTGCTCAATAAGTTAGTGTGTACTACAAGTTGTTACAAGTGGAAATTAAAGTTTAGAATCTTCAAAAATGAAAATTACAGAGATTGGTGTGTGTGTGTGTGTGTGTGTGTGTGTGTGTGTGTGTGTGTGAATAAATGATACAGAACATAAAACTCTAAGTGAAAATACATTCTCTGACAGTGTACTGTACCCTATATGTTTACAAGAATGAATGAAAAAGGCTAGATTTTTCCTGAGTAGTAAAGGATGTGATTATGACCATGAAGGATATGTTGATGGCAGCAATAAAGCACATTCTGGGCTTTTGTCAGAGAATCAGTCAGAATGGTGTTTCCCTGGGTTAGGTGATGTAAACTCAAGCCTCCAATGAAATACACATGACAATAAGGGGAGATTTTTACAGAAAGGTAGCATGTAATAGCACTAATGGGTCAGGAACAGAATATGTGGAATTAAATGAGGACAGTAGTTTAGTGAAATGTTTTAGGGTTTATACGTGACAGATAATAGAATCTTCTCAAATTTATGATAAAGTGAGTTATGAAATATTACTATGCCAACCAGAGAAGTCAGATCAGAAGTCTGGCAAAATGCCTCTTCCTTTCCCTGCCCAGTGGTTGAAATTCTAGCCAGAAGCAGATAGAGAGGAAATAAACTGGAGTCATTTGGACAACTGCAGACATTTAGTAGTACAAGCAACTTAAGTTATTGCTGTGGGATAATGCTTTTGTACACTGATTTAATAAAATGCTGATTGGCCAGTAGCCGAGCAAGAAGTAGAGATGGGGCAAGCAGACTGAAGAAATGCTGAGAAAAGGAAGGCTGAGTGAGGAGTCACCAGCCAGACACAGAGGAGGCAAGAGGACAAGGCAGAACTGAGCAAAGGTACCAAGTCATGTGGCTAAGCATAGATAAAAATTATGGGTTAATTTAAGTATAAAAGCTAGTCAGTAATAAGCCTGAGCTAATGGCCAATCAATTATAATTAATATAAGCTTCTGAGTGATTATTTTATAAGCAGGCCCCAGGACTGCAGGGGCTTGGTAGGACCAGAGGAGAAACTTCCCAACTACTTGTTATGGCTATGGCAAGTTTCTTTTTTTAAATGAGATCTTCCATTTTTTATGTTTCTAAAGACCAAGAAGAGAAACTTAATAACAGAAATTACTTAAATCAGACACTTTTGTCAGAAATAAAAGTGTTGATGCCATCTAAAAAGACTGCCATTGAGACATTCAATAAGTCAGCAATGTTCTGTGGGACTATTATGTTGGGGATGGATTAGAATTAGCAGCAGCATTCCCACAGAAAGTTAACATGGTAGGTAGAGATGAGGACAATAGACATGTCTATGGTGGACCTGGCATCCATCTGACAAAGCGACACACTCAAGTTCATGAAGATATTAAGATGTTGGCACAATTACATTATATAATATAATAGTGCTCAACTCTATTTCCAGATTGTATGCCTGCAGCTTAATAAAGAAATAGTCACACAGACCTTCATGAAACACAGCTGCTACTCCACAGTAATTAATATTAGGAAAAGAGAACTATTCTTCCATTCAGCCCTTGAGATGATTATGCTATTACTTAAAGAAGCTAGACTGTAATATGTCCAAGATGTGCTCAGCTTGGTGTAAAGCTTCAAGCAAGGAAGCTTATGTAATGATTCATGTGTGCACAGCAGAGGATTTCAAGGCCTCTGCCCTTCAGCTCTTCATTGAGAACACAGTAAATCAGTCTAACTGACCCTCTTGTTTTTCCCTGGACAATTTGATGATGCTTTTGTCAACACAAGCTCTGATTAGAAGATAGCAAATTAAAGCTTCTGACAGAAAGTTAATAAACGCCCTCGACTCCACTGCCAGTTACTCACTGGATACATAATCAACATCAAATGGGAAAATGTGCAGCCTTAAGACTGGAGTCACTGTGCCACCTCAAGGTCTTCCTCCAATCAGCAGACAGTTATGCCTATAGTCTAGTGTCCATGCAGAATGCTAAGAGGGATCTTGGGCCATGGTTTAAGTTTGCTAACTATTTAACAGTATGTTGCAGCATACTTTGATTGCTTTTCTAAAATAAAGCATGAAAAAAATTCCTAGTGAATCTTCCTGTTTTGTATATTTTAGGAGTTGGCTGTATTGAACAAATCTTCACTAGAGCCTCTTGGTGGTTAGCCCAGTCAATGACAGGATGCAGAGATATAGGATGTCTTACCTGTTATTGTTCTTGGCTCATGGGAAAGGCAGGTGCAGAGTCATGGGGTCACAATGAGCAGAAGGCACCACTACAATGTAGAAACTCAAATAGGTGAAGACAAGACTTGTCTACTGCAGCGCTTCAGGCCTTGTTCTGAATGAGTGAGTAATTCTCCATTGTAAAAAAGGAAAGCAGAAACATAATTGAGTAGATTTTTAGAGCCCATGAAGTCCAGAAGTAATGGATTTGAACTGAGGCTATCTGGTCTACTTGTTTCTTCTGTTGTTGTTGCTTTGTTTGATTTTTTTTTTTTTTTTTTTTTTTGAGACAGGGTCCTTCTATGTGATTGGATGGACTAGAACTCAAAGTCTAATCCAGGCTGATTTTTTTCATCCTCCTGCCTCTGCCTTCTAAGCACTGTTCCAGCTGTGAGCTGCCATTATCTGTCTTGGAGTCTACTACAAATAAAGAACCTTCTAGCTTTTCCCTGAAGTTTTCTGATTTTTGAACTCTCTATCTTGCAAGTTCTTCAGGCAGGGATAGTATCCAAGGCACCTATGATTCCCAAACACCTATGATTTTTCTGGACCTGGAAAAAACTAAGAAATGCTTCAGTTGTTATTTTTGAACACTGAGTTATAATTCTTTCACTTGTATAATTAACTGAGACTTATTGTTTACTTTCTTAATTTTCCAGGATAGGAACTCAAGACAGAAAGCATCAACTGATTCTTTTTTTTTTAATTTTAGCATTGTTTTTTAATTGTGAAATATCTGTTTAGCATTTACCAATGTACAATTTTATTCCTGTGGTTTAAAGTGTTAATTGTTTATTATAAACATATATATATGCTTTTTAGTCAGTTCAATTCTAAGTTGTTCTTATTTTACATTTCTGTATGTATTTAAGTGAGTCTCTGAAAGATCTAGTTTCTTTTTGTCTAAAGTAAAAACACTAAACAGTAAGAATTCATTAATGGGTAATTTCTAGTACTAGTCTATTTAGCAAGCCATCTGTATTTAACCAAAGATAACACATTTAAATAAACTAATTATATTTTATAGATTCATTTTATCTCCATTACTTAAAAGAGACTATCAAGATTGGTAGATCTAAATAGTGCTTAATTGTATTTTATGACTATTCATCTATATACATTTTCTAATATTGGTGTTTCAGAGAGAATTGTGTCAACAAAACATTTTAGAAATTTAATAGATAGTTTAATTTTCCTTGCTTTAGAACTACAATCTCAGTTGTTGATAGTGATTTCATATGAATAATTCTCACATTTAGACATACGACATAAGAAAACCATGGAAATTCAGTACATGAGACCTTGAATAATAAATTTTGTCATCATCTGTCCCAACAAAAAGCAATTTGTCATAAGTGGGGTAGCCAACAATTTGATTCATTTGATACTGACCACCCAGAGTTTGCCCAGGCTATGAGTTCAGTGCCCGAAGATCCAGGTGTGAGACATAGCTTGAGTCATCAACTGACTGGAATGTCTGCCTACCTGACTATAATGTGGTGGGTGGTGGTGTGTGTGTGTGTGTAGGCAGGGTGAGGGGGGTTGCTTAATCCTCACTGAAGCCAGTCATTGGCCTGATACAGACTCAGAATCTGGGAAAGTGTTTCCTTCTCGCAGCTGGTTTATTTTAAAGCCCCAAACTCAGGAAGCACATATAGAGTGAAAGTAGATAACGTGGAGGGTGATCCTGGGCAGCTGAGATTACTCCAAGTGTGTTCACCAACTCCTCAGCTCTCCACACCTTTTCTAGGAGGTGAAGGGCAAGGTACCTGAAGTTTCGTTAGACAGTCAAGCTCCATTAAATTGTTGGCTGCTGCTATTGAATTTTACTCTCTACTACCTACCCCTTCCCAGAACTTTGATCTTATGACTGAAAATGCTAACCCTTTCTGGAAACCAGTACCTATTTCTAAACCTATTTGGGGGCCCTACCCTGTGTCATTTCTTTAATATAAAGTGTAGTGATAACAAGGATGCTCAAACCATTTAGAAAACTATAAGATACATAAGAGATCTTCAATCCCAGAAGAAGAGTAAATATATATTTTATTGTACTGCAGACATGTAGGCTTTCCTATGAACAATATTGTGATATGGCCAATTGCCCCATCATTTAAAGAATTCATAGCACTGCTAACATTATTCCTACTTCCAAGCAACATCATTTTTTTAGTAAAGATGAAACTGCACTGAATTTTGCTATGTACTATATATGGTCGAAGCTTATCTCTACACAACATTCTAGAAAGTAGAATTGTTGCTTATAAAATAAACAAAGGACTTTGTCATTTAAGAGTGTGACAAGAACCCTGTCAGCCTAGACTTGAATTTCCCCCCACTGTGTGAACTCCTGCTGAGTCTGTAACCCCTCTAAACTTGCTCTTCTCATTTGCAAAGTGAGTGTGATGATACCCACATCACTGACTGCTGTGTGGATCCTTGAGATTGTCAGGTCAAACTCAACATGGCACAAAGGTCATACATAGCAAGCTCCCTCTTCTATCAAAATGTCTACCTGCTTGTAATTGCACTCACCCTTTGTCTTCTAGAACTCTGGTTCTCACTTGTGAGCATTTTCATCCTCCGTTTCCATGGACTATCTTCACTTCCCAAATAAAACAAACAAACAGGAAACAACAACAACAAACCTTCAGTGGTTCTGGTTCTGTTGTATTTGGTGTGTGTGTGTGTGTGTGTGTGTGTGTGTGTGTGTGTGTGTGTGTGTGTGTGTTTGTGTGTGTGTGTGTGTGTGTGTTTAAAAATAAGAGGCCAAGGGAAAGATGGGAAGGAGGGAAGACATCATATAGACCAGAGCTTCTTTTTTTTGTTGACGTTATCATTACCTTTTTATTATTTTAACAGTACAGTCTCTTCAAGTTCATATGTGCATCAGCCCTGTTGTGTCTACAAGGTGCCATTTCCTGGGATTCATCCATCACCTCTAGCTCTCTACAATCTTCCTATCTTATCTTACATGTAGATCCTTAAGTCTTGAGAAGAGTTTGATGAAGACATTCAACACAGGGCTGAGCACTCCTGGGTCTCTCACTGTGTGCACATTGACAGGTTATGAGTCTCTATGTTAATTAACAAATACTTCATGAAAAGCTTCTCTAATGAGGGTCCAGTGAGGCACTGATCTATGGATATAGCAATAAATCATTAGTCATCATTTTAGCTCCTCAAAAAGATGAAAATAAATCTACCACAAAATTCAGCTATACTGCTCTTGGGCTTATGCCTAAAAGTCTCTACATCTTTCTACAGAAATACTTGCTCATCCATGTTCATTATTGTTCTATTCAGAACAGCCAGAAATTGGAAAATGCCTAGATGAATCAATGGCAATTTATACAATGGAATATTATTTAGCTTTTAATAAAAATGAAATTATGAAATTTGCAAGTAAACAGATGGAGCTAGAAACAATCATTCTGAATGAAGTAACTCAGACCCAGAAAAAATAGTGTGTGTTTTCTTATACAGGTGAATGTTAGTATTTAAGCTTAAGAAATGTGTGTTTCACTTAGAATATCTACATAGGTTAGGTAGATCATATGGACCTTGGGGGAGAAGGGCATCTTCTCAGGAAAAGAAAGTATAATATAGTGTTATAAAGCTATAAATAGGATAAGAGAATAGGAGGACTAATTAAGGAGGGAACATAGTGGGGGGGACAACGAACATATCCTACTACTCTAGAAGCTTCCTAAATTGATAAAAGAAATTCAAATGGAATTACCACATAGTGAGGGAGACAATGGCCCAACAATGCATCATAAGCTACTAAATAAAACCTGTAGCTGAAGTTTTCCTGGTCCTGCCTGGTACCCTGGGTGGGACAAATCTCATCTGCAAGTCCCGCAGCTGCTCAGACCCAAATAAACACACAGAGACTTATATTACTTATGAATTGTATGACCATGACATTCTTCTTGCTATCTAGTTCTTATATCCTAAATTAACTCATTTCTATAAATCTATACCTTGCCATGTGGCTGGTGGCTTACTGGTATTTTTATATCTTACTTCTCATGGCAATGGTGGCTGGCAGCATCTCCTGACTCAGCCCTCCTGTTCCCAGAATTCTTCTCTCTCTTTGTTCTGCCTATACTTCCTACCTGACTACTGGCCAATCAGCACTATATTAACCAATCAAAGCAACACATTCACAGCATACAGATATTCACAGCAAAAACCTCAAGTACCAGAGACTAGATATATCCTGTTGAGTTATTGGATAAAAGGGTCCCATAGACTACCCCAAGACACATAAACACTACAAGATATTGTCAGTGCTGTTGGCTGCTCTCCAAAACCTGACCCTAAGGCCTTATTGCTGAAGACACCACTGACTTATGTCATTGAATGTGGAAAAGTCAAGCTAGTGCTTAACAAGAAGCTCTACCCTTAATGACTAGTATTCATGATACTGAAAGTTACTATTTATGCTACCAGAGGATAAAAGTAATCAGAAGCCTCATCCAGCTACAATCTCTGCTAACTGTAACAGTGACTTGCCTGTGAGATACACTGGTCCTATTGTGGCACAAATGTTATTGGAGCAGCCAACCACTTTATATTGGATTTAAGGACTACTTTGTGAAATGGAACACACTGTTGATGAGACCAAGAAGCTGAGACTGGATAGGTCATGGGTCTTAGCAGAGCTATTTCTAAATGAGAAGATTCATTTTATTTTTACTTATGTGTGTGTATGTGAATGTATGTATGTGCAAGTGTGTGGGGATACTTGTGGAGGCCAAAAGAAGACATCAGATTCTCTGGAGGTGGGGTTATAAGAAGTAAGCAGCCCACTGTGAATGCTGAGAACTGAACTCCCATCATCTGTAAGAGCAGCAAACACCCCTAACCATTAATCCATCTCTCTAGCCAGAACAGTTTCTTAACTTATGGGGTTGCCTTGCCTATAGTGGGCTTGATGTCACACATCACTCAGCAATCAAGAAAATGTCCCCATAGACATGGCCACCAGCCAGTCTGATCCATGCAACCCTCCAAATGTGAATCTCTCAGATAACCCTGGGAAGTATCCAGTTGAAAGCCGAAGCTAACTAAGAGAGATGTGCATGCTTTATTTACATTAAAAAAATAAATATTGGCCAAATACTTGACACTACAGAATGTAGAGCATCTTTCACATTTTTCATAGTTGATCCATAGTTTGATTTTATCATCAATTCTGAGAACACTATTTCACATAAATATGGAACACAAAATGTCAGAAGTATATTTGGGGTCATTTTAGAAAGTCTAGAAATTCTGTCCTAGCCCCAAACCAAAATTTACATGACTGTGTGTGAAACTCAAGCCAGTGACACAAATGGCATTGTTTTAAATGAAAAATTCTAACACAGTACAATCCAAAATACCAAGTTAAAATTTGCATTCAATGAATGACAGTGGGAAAATCTTTAACAATTTGTTTCTCATAATCAGATCGTTGTTACGATAGCACAAGAATACTTTGTATGTAGTGAGAACATTGTAGGTAATAACAAACTGTAGTCTATGTGGACTCTGAGCCTGGGTGCACTGGGCACTTCTCATTTGCGTAATGTGGCATGATGGCATACAATGTATAGACTGCCTGTTGTGTGTCCAGAATCAAGGCTGCAGGGAAGTCCCATGATGTGGCACAGATGAGGGCTGCCAGAGACGCCTTGTGTTCATTACATGTTTGAGTTTGAAATAATTTTTGGCCACTGTACATTGAGAGACTTTTCAATGGAACCAAAGTTTCCTTGACCCCTCTGTTATTAGGTAGCCTATGTGTGGTGGTATTGTGTTCCCCAAAATATTGTGTGTTCCCCAAAATAAACATATCTGGGGTCAGAGAACAGACAGCCATTAGGACAAAGCCAAAAATGGTGGCTAGAAAATGGGAAGAGTAAGGCATAGCAGAAGCTGGGCGGTGGTGGTGCCTTTAATCCCAGCACTTGGGAGGCAGAGCCAGGTGGATGTCTGTGTGTTCAAGGCCACTTTAGAAACTGCTAAGCATGGTGACCCACGCCTTTAATCCCAGAAACCCAGCCTTTAATCCCAGGGAGTGATGCAGAAAGTAGAAAGATATATAAGACATGAAAACCAGACACCAGGGTTAGGAAAGCATGTAGTTAGTTAAGCATAACTGGAGAAGTATTCAGGCTTTGGAGCAGCACAGTTCAGCTGAGAGCCATTGGGATGAGGACTCAGAAGCTTCCAGCCTGAGGAAACAGGATCACCTGAGGAACTAGCAAGGTGAGGTAGCCGTGGCTTGTTCTGTGTCTCTGATCTTCCAGCATTCACCCCAATAACTGGCCTCGGGTTTGATTTCATTAATAAGACCTTTTTAGATTTGTACTACACCTATGTGGGGTCATGACCCCAGCATATTTGCCTCTTCACCTGCCCAGCATTTGCTACTAAATTCTTGCCTCATTTTACAGAATCTTCTAATGGCCCATATTCCCTGGGGAGAACACCCCCAAATCCTCTTCTGTTGCCATCAGAGCATTCCTGCTGCTGGGCTGTACCTTCCCAATACCTTCTTTCTAAGGTGATCATGTGTTCCTCCTCTCTCTTCCTTCTCTTTTGCTCTTGATTTGCTTTTCAGCAGAACACCTAGCTGTCTACCCGTGTCCACTCAGAATGGCATGCTATGACACCCAGCTCCAAATTCACACCATCAGCTTAAAGGGACTTTTGTTTCTCCTGATCTTCTGATGCAATCAGAGTTAATGACCTCTGTTGCTCATGTGTTTTTCAATCCCTCTTGTTCAGTTACTTGAACCCTGATGGGGTCACAACCTACCCTTTAAGAAACTGGTCTAATTATTAAATCCTCTTCTTTCTAGCCATCCTTCCACTATTTTTTGACTGTTTGGTTATCTCCTACCTGGAAACCCCTATATTGAGAAGACCACATATTCTGAACCTAATTTTGGCTTAACCTTCCTTAAACTGTTGTCTGTTACCACTTATTCACACAGATGAACTGCTGTCATTTTTAAGGTCAAGACTCATGCTAATTAGATTAATATTACAAAATCTGATTGGTGGGTGTATTGAACAAAGCAGCGGGTCTCATTTTTTTACCCAGTTCCTTCCTGTTTATCTTTCTTTTAATTATATCAGGGATAGTGTTTTTCATCAGCAACCAGAACAAGGATGAAGCGACCCATACAAAGAATTAATCAATAATAACTCTGTGATAGTCACTTGGTTAGTAAAATCAAATCCAGGATGTTTTTCGTGAAGAGAGATGCATCCTCTTTGGCCTGAGCTGCACCAGGGTGGGGAGAATGCTTGTGGTTGGGAAGTCCAGCAGGGCAGGAAGTGGTAAATTTGTCTGATATGTCATGTTGCTCAGTGGCCAAAGTCCTGCCCCATGTTGGAGGCATGTGTGGAGGAGTTCACTGAGCTTTATTCCATCCTGTTCATGGACTGACCTCTGTTTCTCCATATATTCCTAGCCAGTTTCCACATATACTTTAGACCCTGGGGGTGAGTGATGAGTGAGGTGTTTAGCAGCTCCTAACTTCAAATGCCAAGCTCTGAAACTAAGGTATCTCTATGTGTTTTGGGTCTTCTTAAAGTGCTAGAAGCTTTACTTTAAAGAAAATCCACCAGTCACTGGATGAAAGTTCTATCATGATAGGGTGTTCTGGTTCATAGTTCATGTGTTTCCACTAGTTTGGCTATTTGTCCCTGTGCTTTTTCCAATCATGGTCTCAATATCTCTCACTCATACAATCCCTCCTCTCTCTTGCCGATTGGATTCCTGGAGCTCCACCTGGGGCTTGGCTGTGGATCTCTGTATCTGCTTCCATCAGTAACTGGATGAGAGTTTTATCATGACAGGGTGTTCGGCCATCAGATCACCAGAGTAAATCAGCTCAGGCACTCTCTTGACCATTGCCAGGAGTCTATAGTAGAGGTATCTTTGTGGATTTCCGGGGACCTCTCTAGCACTCTGTTTCTTCCTATCCCCATGGGGTATTCATTTATCATAGTGTTTCTTTCCTTGTTCTCCCACTCTGTTCCTGATCCAGCTGGGACCTCCCACTCCCCTAAGCTCACTTTCCCTGCACCCTTGCCCTCCATTAGCCCCACTCCCCACTCCCAGTTTGCTCATGTAGATCTCATCCATTTCTCTGTTGCTGGTCCAGTGACTGGTGAAAGCAGAGGCAGAGATCCATGGCCAAATCCCAGGTGGATCTCCAGGAGTCCAACCAGCAAGAGAGAGGAGGGATTATATGAGTAAGAGATATAGAGACCATGATAGGAAAAAGCACAGGGACAAATAGCCAAAGTAGCAGAAACACATGAACTATGAACTAATAGCTGAGGAGCCCCCATGGAACTGGACCAGACCCTCTGGATAAGTGAGGCAATTGATGAGCCTGAACTGCTTAGGAGGCCCCCAGGCAGTGGGACTGTCCTTGGTGCATGAGCTGGCTTTTTGGAACCTAGGGACTATGATGAGACACTTTGCTCAGCCTTGGTGTAGGGAGGAGGGGACTGGACCTGCCTCAACTGAATCTACCTGGCTGGTCTGACTCCCCATGGGGGACCTTGTCTTGGAGAAGGTGGGAATGGGGGGTGGATTGGGGGGGAAGGCTGGGTGTGAGGAGGGAGGACAGGGGAATCTGTGGCTGACATGTAAAATTAAATTAATTATAAAATAAAAATATTTATTAAAATACATAAATACATAAAGTAAATCCAGGCGATCTGGCTGCCAGTATTGATGGTTACAAGACTGTCACAGCAGCTCATGTAACTCAGAGCTCTCTGTGACTCGGCACTGAAGCCAGCTCCTCAATACTTTCTCCCTTTGATTTGTTTCAAAGTCACTTAAATAAAAACAAGCCAGGAATCAGATTTCTATACACTTCAATACACAGAGCATACACAAGGCAAAACCCATTTTGTAAACACATAAATAAAGAGAATGATTATATTTAATTGCCATATTGGGGTTTCTAGCCATTGAGATTTTATTGGAAGCAAAATGTAAACTGTATTTTCCCCCGGTAGAGATGATTTATCTTTAGAATCCAGCTTATACCATTTCTATTTTATCTGTGAACCAAGTGATATAAAATTATGTCCTACTCAAAGGAAAAAATATTACTTCAACACCTTTTTGAAAGAATGCTGAATTTGAATAGGTTGCAATTTGGACTGACAAAATACCTGAATTATATACTTTGTTTAATCTTCTCTAGGCCCAAATGAGGCCTCTCAGAATTAACGCAGACAGAAAGCAAACACATGTAGAGTAGTTCTTCACTACCTACTCTTCTTAACCCGTAGAACTCCCTCCCCAAAAGAAAAAGCAGTGCCAGTGGGTAATGGAATAACTACCAGCCAGGGTGTCTGCCAATTCATGAACTTTCTCCAACTCATTCTGCACTAATGGATAATCAAAGTATTTCAGCTCATAGAATAAAAGCCTGGAATCTTAATGCGCCATATACAGAACACTGAAAAATAATGTCAGACATTATGCACATGCAAAGCCAAGCGGAAAATTGAAGGAATTATCAGTGTGTCTCAGGTCAGGGCAAGAATTTGGGAACTGTGTGACCTGGATGAAGGTCAGTTCCATAATGTAGTTTGTGCTACTCTGTAGATATAATCTAAAATTCCCTTCCCCAACCCTCAGTGTTATTTTTATTAACCTTTAAAATGGCTTCATCTCTTTTTCTCTTACTCTATTTTCTCTACCAATCTATAGCAAGCCTTTTGCTATTCTGTACTACATACAAAACCATGAATGTAGTATAATATGATGACTTTCAAAGAGACCATTTATACATATATATACACATATATATATCACATATATATACATATATATGTATATATATTCTATGTATTCATAAACATACATAGAATGGATATTATCTAGAACACCAAACTGTTGAAAAAATGAAAAAGATGCATCACTGAGATAAACATGTAAGAAATCATTCCTAGAAGATTTATGTTAATCCTTTATCTCAACAAATGCATGACATTTAAAAACTCTTTAGACAGTGATAACTTTAGAACTTAAAAGTAGGGATGGAGAGATGTCTCAGAGGTTAAGAGCATTGACTCCTCTTCCAAAGGTCCTAAGTTCAACTCCCAGCAACCACATGGTGGCTCATAACCATCTATAATGAGGTCTGATGCTCTCTTCTGGTGTGCATGTAAACATGCAGATAGAATGCTGTATATATAATAAATTTTTAAAAATCTTTTTTAAAAAAGGAAAGAAAACTTAAAACATAACAGTTAGCATACACCCATCATCAATTTCTGTAAAGTTGATATGTTATATAACCCTAGTTATCCAAAGCAGGAAATTATTATTGTCTCAGCAGTTTACCAACTATAGAACTCATCTGAATTCCATTAGCATTTCCATAATGCCCACAAATTCATCCATATTTGAGGAAGTGTGTGTGTGTGTGTGTGTGTGTGTGTGTGTGTGTGTGTGTGTGTATGCACTGGCTTTCAGGCTCAGTGTGGTCCCTGGGCACAGGTGCCAGGTGTAAACTAAGTCAGATTCAAAGAAACCATCTCCCATGAATCCAAACCTTTCCTTTGGGCCATATCACTTACTTTCTTTCTTTCCTTTGTTTTTTGTTTTTTGTTTTTGAGACAAGCTTTCTCTGTGTAGCTTTGGAGCCTTTCCTGGAACTCACTCTGTAGCCCAGGCTGTCCTTGAACTCACAGAGATCTGCCTGACTCTGTGTGCTGAGTGCTGGGATTAAAGGTGTGTGCCATCACCACCCAGTTTATTCCCATATCACTTTCATTCACCTTCTCTTCCACCATGTTTATTATATAACATGTGCATATCCATATATTTACCTATATGTGTACAGATACTCATACATTGGCTTATACTTACAGATTATTACAAGAAATAAATAGTCAGAAAAATGAAAAGGCAACCATTGTGAGTTACCATGCTTATTTTCATTTGGTGAGCAATACTTGAACATGAGTCTACTCCATGCTAGATATTAAGGTGTAGTGCTACATTTGTAGTATGAGCTAAGGAAAAATCGTTCCCATCAAGTAATTGCAGATAAAGATGATTACAAGCATGGATGTATGTTATAAAGGATGAGGCTGGTGAGGTTGATGACAGGTAAGATCTCGTGGGAAGAGTTGGCGAGACAGAAGGGTAGTTGAGCAGAAGAACTGAATGGTGAGCAGCAGTGATGCACTCAGAAAGGTAAAGGTGAATGTACAGGGGTGAAGAGAGATACTGAGTAAGAGGCACAGTGTGTGGAGAGGCACTGGAGTGAAGATGAGCAAAAAAGTGGCCTGAGTCAGTGCATCTGAGAAGAAGGGAAATGTAACCTAGAAGAAGAAGCTGGAGAGGTGGATAAGGGCCTGAACAGACATTTAGACAAGGTTGAGACTTGGGTATATTTCGAGAGCACTAGAAGTTACTGAAGGAACAAGAGAACAAAAACATTTTTTCCCTTTAAAAATGTCACTGTAGCCTCTTTCCTGAGGACTAGTATTCATGGTACCTAAAGGTGCCATGCAAACTGCCAAAGAAATGGAACAATTAACAATCTTGCCCAGCTATGATGCCTATGAACCACAACAATGACCAGCAATACATGATAATCTTAAGGGTGCATAATGGCATGGATACCTAGCTTGATGGTAACAAACATCTCTCTCATTGGACTTAAGACCTGTTCAATAGAAGGAAAATTATGCCTGGTATTGGAAACCTGTTCAACTCCCTAGGGTTAGTGAAGTCATGAATCTTGGAGTAGAATATATACTTTATTAAACCCTAACAACATTCTAGATATTTGTCCTTATACCCACAGGTAAATATAGTCTCTACCTCTCATCAAGGAAACTTCTCTCTGCAACAGACAGAGACCATTTCAGAAAACTATAGCCAATCAAAACGCAGAGTTATAGATCCCATTTCCAACTAATTCTTCTAAAATACAACTCTTGTACCTAAGACTTAGGGATCATTATAAAAGAGAGGGAAGAAAGATCATAAAATTAGGAGTTCTCTGTGAAATTGTCTCCTAGTAATGTCATAATGTCTTAACATGATTGCCTAAACACAAGATGAACAAGGATGATGTCAGTGGACATGTTAATGTGGAAGGAGAAAAGCTCACAAGACCTCAACCCTACAGGGCCAATTAGGAATGCTGAAAGCAATAGATATGCTCTTCCCTAGACAAGAGCACACCAACTGGTTATCTGACACCAAATGGTCAGCCCTGAAAACATATGCATACAATTGGCATTATACATGCTGAGCAGATTGTATTTATCTATTTGAGAATATATGTCTGCTGTATAACAGCAATTAATTTTAAAAGAGGCCATGATTTTGAAAGAAAGCAATATTTATAATCTCAAAATATTTATATTTTCTAAGTCATGATGCTCATAGTTCAGGAAATGGTTGCCCAGGTGGTTTTGTGGAAAGTATTGCTAGTAGGAGTGGATTAAAATAGTGAGTTAGCCATGGAAAGGGGGGTTAGTAGAACATAGGATGCACCAGAGATACATATACCTGCTGGTGACTGGGAATAGTAAGAGGTATTCCCTCTGTGACCTCTCCTGGTTTCTGGATTTATTGACAGAATCAATATTAGTGCAATGCCCCATGTTTTTCTTGGTTTGATTTGAATGGCACCTTAAACCAGATGGACATTATCTTTTACTGCTCTTGGAGTTGGACCTGAAATCCTGTGAGATGACAATGTTGAGTACTAAAACATCAACTTCTCCTTGTGAGAGTCTCATGTGTTCTAGGATGTCACATATCCTGGGATACTGAGTATCTTAGGGTTTTTATTGCTCTGAAAAGATACCATGACCACAGCAGTTGTTATAAAGGAAAGCATTTAATTGGGGCTGACTTATAGTTCAGAGGTTTAGTCCATTATCAGCATGGCAGGAAGCATGATAGCATGCAGGCAGACATAGTATGGAGAGTATCTGAGAACTCTATACCTGGATCTGTAGGCAGCATGAAGAGAGAATGAGTCACTGGGCCTGGTTTAAGCTTCTGAAACCTCAGAGCCCACCCCCTGTGACACACTCCCTCCAACAAGGCCCCACCTACTCCAACAAGGCCACATTTCCAATAATGCCACTCCCTATAAGTCTGCAGGGGGCATTTTTATTCAAACCACCACACTGGCCCTGCTGTATTGTTCCTTTGTCCTAACTGGATCTTCCTGAAACTTGCAGCACATTTATATGGCAAGAAGGTTCACATCTCAGACTCTTTTTCTCAGCATTCTCTGCTCAAGCCTGTACTATATGTGTCTCTGACAGAAACTCATTATGAATATTTATTTACTTAAAAATGTGTGTGAGTTTGTGTGCATGTCCACTGGAACATGGGCATGCACACTCATACACATCACACGTATGAAGGTAGGAGGATAATCTTGAGTTCCACCCCTCACATTCTGCCTCTTTGAGGCAGGGTCTCTCTTAGTTAATGGTTGCTGCGTACACCAGGCTAGCCAGCAGTGATCTTCTGGGGATTCTCCTTTCTTTGCCTCCCATCTCTCAGTAGAAGTACTGGAATTACAGAAACATGTATTCTTGTTTGTCGAGATGGGTAATGGGGATTCTAACTTAGCTCTTCATGTAGGCACAGCAAGTGCTCTGTGGCATTATTGTAAAAATATCTTTAAATCTGGAATTCTCCTTTATTGTACATATCAACTTCTTTCATCACTTACCTCAGATTCTTAGATGTTACCATATATTGTTACCTTAATTTTCTTACTGCGCCAGCCTTATCACATGTCACTTGTACTTACACTAAATGTTAGAGAATGCTGAGTGTGTCTGTGTGTGTATCTACACAAAGGTGTTTGTTGTTGTTTGTTTGTTTGTTTGGGTTTTGTTTGTTTGTTTTTTGGTTTGTTTGTTTGTTTTGGTTTTTTGAGACAGGGTTTCTCTGTGTAGCTTTGCACCTTTCCTGGAACTTGCTTTGGAGACCAGGTTGGCCTCGAACTCACAGAGATCCACCTGGCTTTGCCTCCCAAGTGCTGGGATTAAAGGCGTGCACCACCACTGCTCAGCTAACAAAGTTTTATTGAAAATCTTTATAGAATAACATCTAAATCTAGCTGTAGCTGCCCAGGAGATGATGTGATGCTGTAGGGGATGCTGGGGCACGGCAGGAATATCTGACTGAATCCTTCCAGCTCTCTGCTGGGGGAGGAAGACAGGAGCTCCTTTTAGATTATTTCATACTCATGGAATCATGCAGCATCTACTTACAGCCAGTCTACACAAGCTACTTACTAGCTTTGCATTGGCTCTCTAGCCTCACAGTTTTACAAACACCACAAACTAACTCCAATTCTTGACCCCATGCTCTATGATTAAACCACATTACACCATAGTAGCCTGTCCCACAGTTCCACACGAGTTATAGTGGCTATACCCCATAGTTAGTTAGCTAGGTTTCTCTTTTTTCTCTTTCTTCTTCATTTGTTTTGATGGTTATGTGTGAGAGGTGTGTGTGTGTGTGTGTGTGTGTGTGTGTGTGTGTGTGTGTGTGTGTGTATTATGTTTACTTGCTTGTTTTTTAGTGTGTATGTATGTTGTGTCGAGGCGCTAACCCAGAGTCTTGCATGTGCTGGCCAACCACATCTCAGTGTTTTGCATTTTCAAGACACATCTCCATACATAGTTCAGGTTATTCTTAAACTCGCTATGTAGCCCAGCCTAACCTCAAGCTTGCAATCCTTCAGCCTCCACTGCCATGAACTGTGTTCACAGGTCTGAACTGGCACACCCAGTGTTCATTCTAATTTATTACGTCTTCCTCTCCCTTCCTTCTGCCCACCACCATTCCCCGGTGCCATCAAGACATTATTACTACAGCTTCCAAATGGTCTTCATGAGTCACACATTCCCCTAGGCCATCTCCTGCACCACTGCCAAGATGATTTTTCTAGTTTATAAACCTGATTGTACCGTATCTAATCACAAAATCCTTTGGTGGCTGTCCTTTAATTCTTTTAAGTCCAGTAGTTAGCATTCTACATGAGACCCTTAATCTCCTGCCCCTCTAGGCCTGCCAGCTCCCTCACCCCAGCTCTCTCCACCAATTCACAGTTTTGTTTGTGTACGTTTCCAGCCTTCAGTGCATTGCCATGAGTCTAGAAGAAATTCCTTTTTCCTTTGCTTTAGCTGCAAAAAGGTATCCTTTAAAATTTCCCTCATCTATCAAACCAGGAAATTTCTATGTCTACTCCATAGCTTTATTCACATGTCCCCATGGTGGTTTAACTGTCCCTGTCCCTGCTCAGCATGGGGCATTGTGTGGCCCTTTGTCTCTGTACACTCACTTTGTAGGATGGGCAGCCTGAAGCCAGGATTCTTGTCAAAATCAAGAGCACCTCCTACATCCAACACACGGTCACAGCAGGTTGGCATCTACAGCACATTCAGAGGTCTAAGACATTGCTTGGTACAAGAAATGCTCAATTAATATTTGCATTCAAGTATAAATAAGAGGCATCTAGCACATGTTGGCTAAATGAAAGTGATAAAGGATTCATGCCTAGTTTGGAGCTGTAGAGGAAATGTTGATATTATCCCACAGCTCCCTGTCCTAGCTGTCCGGTCTTTAGGCATTTACTGGAGCATCTGTCTTCTAACACCATCCTCACATTCTGCTTCTTCTCCCTCAAATGTCTCTAAGCCCCTACCTTGAGAAGACCAGATTATTCACCTCCCGACTTCAATTCACTTTCTTGGTGAGGTAACTCACTTAGCACCTCTTCTCAGTGTATTCCTACCACTGTTCCATTCTGTCTCTGGAAATTGTCCTTTCCATCCATTGTGGTATTTTCTCCATGCACACTTGGCAATTTATACTTGGAATTAATTCTCACCTTACTCCTGTGAACTTGGAACTCCTCCTAATTCCTGTACCTTGGTTCCTGTGGTGGCCACTTGTTGGTCTAACAAGCAGCTAGACTCTGAGCTGCTGCTCCGTAGTGCCAGCACCTTCTCGTGGCAGCCATTAAGCAATGTCTGCTGGACAGAACTCATCACTTATTTCCTGATATTCTAAATATGAAGATAGATGTTCAGTAAGTCTGTGAAATAGATCACATTTAAAATTGAAAACTTTGTGTCTTCATTTGTTAGTGTGCCAAGTCCCAAGGGTACAGTGGTGTCTTTACAAACCCAGGCTTTGTTATTTCATTCTAGAAGTTAGAGTTCAGTAGGAAAGCAGGGTTCTCCATACAATGGCTTGTTGTTGAGTGTCTACTTGGTGCCAGGTAGTGGAGATGATTGTGAACAGAGATTGATATTCCTTCTTGAAACATTAGTGTGGGGTCAGAGAGACAGACAATTTGAATTAAGTGTGAATCCAATTGTACCCTTCATTCAGCATCTGCAGGGTACCCCATGGTGTGAGAACTAGGAGCAAGTTGTGGGTACTCTCTGAGAAGCCGGCATCATCTACACACAGCAAAAGAGATGTGGAGAGGAACATACAGTGTAACTGCCTCGGTGAGGGCAAGAGAGGTAGTGAGGGATGGGGTTAGGATGAACTGGTGCCTTGAAGTGATACACCAAATCTTCTCTTGTGAGGCTTGCAACCTTTGCAAATGCACAGCAGAAATGAATGCTGTCCTTACTTTCAATAAGCTGTATTTCTTTTGATTGTGTTATGTGCATATGGTATGTTGTATGTTTGTAGGGATCACATATCACATGCTTGAGTATGTATGTAGAGGTCAGAGTTCAATATCAGATGTGTTCCTCTATCATTCTTCACCTTATTTTTAAGACAAACTCTCTCACTGAACCTGAAGACCATGGACTTAGCTGTGGCTGAGATCCATCCCTTTCTGCCCTTCAGTACTGAGGTCCCATGAGCATGCTGCTACACCCGAGGTCCCATGAGCATGCTGCCACACCCAAGTTTTCCTGAGGTTCTAGGGATATGAACTCAGGCTCCCATGCTCTTGTGTCAGGTCCTTTAGTGACTTATCCAATCTCTCCAGCCCAGGTTATACTTTTTAACACAGTTTACCATAATCTTTCTAAGTGTCTGTAGCATCCAAATAAGTGGTACAGTAAGCATGGAAAACAATGATCACATTAATTCCATATGCTGATTAAGTCCACCCCACACCTCTAAAAATACCAGTGAGCTTACATGGGACAGAATATAAAGGAAGGTGCTAAAAGGAATGTTAAAAAAATATATGTTGGTACAATGATAACATATATATATGGATGACATTGTCATAATGAAATAAACTGTTCTGTATAGTAACTAGAAAAACATTGTGTGTGTGCATGTAAAATTTTTGGTTTTGTTTAGTAGTGTAACCATATAAACCAGGGGCTCACTCCTCCTTATGAAAGCTCAACCTCTGAGATCACTCATACCTTTTAATGTATAGTATTTCTAATGGTCATCTAACCACAGATACGATTTTTAAAAACTAAGGATAAAAAGGGCCTGCTTCATTTGATGATTGCATCCTCTTTATTGGCCCAGGTGTAGTATATCCATTAGAATAACATCTAGACTAGCATGAATACTCATGAGAACTTGTTTTCAATGCTATGAATGTAAAAATAAAGCAAAACCAATGATCATTTCTAAATTATCTTTCATATGTTTTGCATAAGAACCTGCTGATATTTAATAATAACTGTGGAGTTATTTCTAAGTCCTCAAAAAGGAGCGAAATGAATTATTAAAAGTACTCTTGTATCACTCACATAGTTTGTAGATGAAATGACAGGCTGATACATAACAGAAAAAAATCAATGGAGTATCAAGCACATTGTGTAATAATTTTTAAGAGTTATCAAATATCTAATCACACTAGAAGAGTGGTGCCCTATCAGAAAATTTTCTTGGTCTGTGAAGTAGTTTATTCTGACATTCTCAATAGGAAACAGTATCTCTGACATAGGGCACACACCAGAGCTGGAGATTCAATGAGCTTGGTTGGTTGGTTGGTTGGTTGTTGGTTGGTTGGTTGGTTGGTTGGTTGGTTGGTGGTTGGTTGGTTGGTTGTTGGTTGGTTGATTGGTTGGTTGGTTGGGGGTTTTATTTTGTTTTGTTTTCAGATTTCCTTGGTGTGTGGCGTTTATGCTGTTTTGTCAGTAGGAAGCAGGTTCTCTCACATAGGGCAGCCTTGTCAATCATGCTGCCATTTCTTGAGATGATTCCTTCCTTCTGTCCCTCCAGGGAAAGAGTAGGACTGAGAAACCCTGTCTGATCGAGGCCTGAAGGAGGCTGGGTGGTTGGGGTAGGTATCCCTTTACTTACCCATCAAAGGGAGTTGTGGACTGGACGGGATTCATATAAGTTAGCAGGAAAAAAGCATGGCATACTGATTTTATCTAAGACTTCTATGCCAGGGGAGACTTCAGAAAGCTAGGCTTATAGGCTCTAGGGTAATTGCTCACTTGTGTGCCTAGGTTGCATGCCACATGGACACCTCTTTGGAAATGTGCTGGGGCAGAAGGGCATGATCAAAGAGTAACAAATTGATGGAGGGTGACCCTGCAAGGTCTATCTGATCTGATTATCATGTAGGGGTAAGGTGGTGAGGGTAGCCATGTTGGAAACATTTTCAGCTAATAATAGAATAAGCATCAACAGGGGAGAGAGAAGGACATAGGAAAGAGGCCCCAGACAGACTGGTAGTTGAGATTGACAGTCTGAGCAGAGGAGAAAGGGAAAAGCTAAGGAAGGTTCCCACTACTGAGTCAAGAAAGCTGCCCAGTACAGACTGACACACTGACAAACTTGAGGATTTGAAGATTGAAAATCAACCACCAGATTTGAAAACAGGAATGGTATGGATGTCTGTGGCTAGGGTGTGGCCAGAGGAGTTGGTAAATGAGATGTCAGATGCATGGTGATATATGCCATAGTGGAGCTGGGTCTTAGTGGTAGAGTATTTGACTAGCATGTACAAGGTCCTTGATTCAATCCCCAGTACTGACAAGAACATGCTCATTTTTTATTGTTTTAAAGCACAAGTAGGAGTAGTATACTTTAAAGTAACTGTAATGGTATAATTAATACATAAACCAGTGACACCGTCAATGAGCATTGCTATCACTCAGTGAGCATCGCTATCAGATATTATGCACTGTACGGGGTTGTATGTGATAAATGTTGATGCCACTGGCAGCATAGGATGTTTGCTTACACCAGTATCATAGGGCTATGTGACATTATTGTGGCTGTGATGTGACTAGACAGACAGTAGGACTATTTCAGCCCCCTCACAGACTGTCCAGACTATAGTCCTGCATGTGGTTTCCATATCTGTACCATGTCTCTTGTGTAGACGAGGATACTGAGATATGGATCAATACAGTGGTTTGCCTTAGGTGGCACTGTCGTTAGCTGGCAGCACTGTGGTTTAACCCCATGAAGAAAGTTGGTTATACAGTTTGCACCCCACATTGTTTTGTATCACTTCTACTTGATGCTTAAGTTGCCACAGCTTTACTTCAGTCCCTAGTTTGTGGGTGGAACACTGTCCCACTCCAGAAACTCATTAGTAGTTCAAAATTTGTATCAAGGACCCAGATTTCACATCCTACCTCTCCCTCCAGCCACTCATATAGCTTCCTTGAGACAATGAAAAACAGAGTCATTATATTCTCTTTACTCTAACAGTCATTATGAGACAGAATCTGGGGAGCAGGTCAGTACTTGTACCCAAAGAAGGAGGAGTCATTTTATTGTTAAGGTATCAAAAAGTTTCCAACACAGCAAGAAAGTTTAAAAAAAAAAATGCTCAGAATTGAATGACATTATAAACATGCTACAGTTCTGGATGCGTCAGTATGTATAAATAGAAGTCATCGGTGTCCAGGGCCTCAGTGGTGCACCTTCTGCTCTTCTGTGTGGTGCAAATCACCCCATGTGAGCAGGAATGTCCCACATAGCAATCAGTCTCTGTGCAGTACACTGTCAGACCCACTGTGTTATGCGACAGCAAGATCATCCTTTGCTTCACCCTCGTGAGTCCTTTTCTTTTCATATCCAGCCGTTAGTACTAAGCCCTGAAACCCTCAGTTACAGAACAAAGTGGCTCAGGAGTGATGGAGCCTGTATGAGACTCCGAGAAGAATAATGAACATGCCCAGCGAGCTTCCTGCCTAGATGCAGGTGCAGAAATCAGGCGATCATGAATAATGCATGATATGCAGATTAGATGGTAGTTTATGCTCCTGGGTTTTTGAGTCTGCTACCTGCCTGGCTGCTATGTGTGGAAGGAGGCTGATAGCCGAGGCGCTACAATTTAAAGATGGAACTCCCCAGAACTCGGTGTGTCCTTTTGAAGAAATGAAACTTTAAATGATAGCTGACATGTAATAGTTGTCGCATTTTTCAGATGCAGTAAGCACCCTCAGAGGAAGAAAATATTTCTCAATTCCTATTTTGAGTTCAAGAAATGTTACAGTTATTTGGTCATACAAATAATCAGAAAGTTTTTTTGGGTTTGGGTTTATTTTTTTCTCCCTAAGATTGCTAAACCATGATAGAAGTTGTGCATTTAGAGTATTTCACCTAGGATTACTGATTTTTTTTTTTTTCCTCAAAGACACCAATGTCTAGAGTGCTTTATGATTATGGAATAGGGAAGGCCAGTCTGCCTTGCCCGTGTGCACATGAGGTGTAAAATGGATGGTGACAAGATACTGTGCTCATTCAATTGCAGCTGCTACAGTAGCTGCTACAGCTGATTGTGGGGAAGACAGTTTCTATGTACATTTAGGCTTAAGGAGGGCACAGTGAAGGGGTTAAGTGTTTAAAGGGCTTAGCGTGTGATGAGTCCTTGGAGCAGATGACTTCTGGAAATGTACTTAACTCTTGGAACCAGCGCCACAGGGAGGGGCTGGGAGGAGTTCCTGGCCAGTCTCCTACAGCTTTTCTTTGGTCCGAGGCCTTATCTGGTTATCTAGGGAGGAATTTTTTGACTGGGATGTTCATCTTGAGGATTCTATTTCAAGAAGGCAGGGAAAATGAGTTCTGTTACTTTTCTGTGAATCTCATGTCTCTCTCATACATACATGCACATATGAGAGAGATAAGTACGTGTCTTGAGGTGCTGGAGTATGATCTGGCTTTCATTTCTAGCTGACACTGTCATTTCCGCCAGGCCCCAGTCTGGACAGACGCCAAGACCAACAGGTGATCCCTTGTAGCTGCAGAACAGCAGGAAGTGAGGGAGCTTGAATGAGGCAGTTCAGCAGAGGGGGCTCTCTGGCCTCCCTCCATCTTTCGGCATAATTATCGCCCCCTCCCCCATGCAGAGCAGAAAATCTGTGCTGAGCAGCTCAGCTGCAGCCACCACTGAGAAGCCTGTAAGAAAAAGAATGTTAATAAGGGGTGCTGGAGGAAATCAGCATCCAGTACAAAGTGCAATCCAGCTCAGGTTGGGAAAGAGGACACCTCCCCCCACCAAAAGGCTGGCCATATCTGTTTTGATATGATTTTCACTGAGTAGCAGTAAGGGACTGGGGTGCAGATGGACCTCAAGCTGCTAGTTTTAACAGGGCCTTAGGACCAATTAAGATAATTTTGTTTCTTTCCTTAGTCCTCCTTTGTTCCTTCCCCTTCTCCTTCCTGCCACCCTGGGAATGAAAACAATGTCTGGAGTGTGAAGACGGGGTGTGACTCAAGCCAGAAGAGCTGCCAGATCTCAGGACTCCTAGGCAAGCTGTCCAAAGCAAGAAGTGAGCCACTAGGGCGCTGGAAGTAGCCAGACTGCCTCCTTGGCTAGTTGGTAATTCACAAGGAGGACATCCAGCCACTGGCCCCTGTTGGACGATACCAGCAGCTCCGGGAAACTTTTAATTCAAACTCCGTGTGACTCCAACCTAAGAAACTTGGAAAACTATGTATTTCTTTCTCCTACCTGGCTAAAGTTTTGAATTTGCTCCTTCCTCAACTCAGATATCGAGCATAAATTCCAGAAAGCCTGTCTCCTGGAAATAACTGTCCACCCTTCTGTCCTGCTCTGTTCTCACACACCCCATTCCTGGATACTTAGATGAAGTCCTGTTGTTTCCTTGACTTTTACATTTAGAAACAGACTGGAAGTGTGGTCACTTCTCTGTCCCTTTGTGCAGTTTCTATGGGAACAGACATAAGGGCTCAATGAGGGCAGGTATCTATCGTGGCCTCCATGTTACTTTAGGCACTCTTATCCCCAGGCAAGGATTACATCTTCACTTACTGTGTCTTCTGGTAATGGAGTAGTACATCTATCTGTTCACTGAAACCAGTGGTACTGCATTTGGGACCTTCACAATTAATGGGTACCTTGTTGCCTTGGGAGAGATAAAGAAAGAAGCCTTCAAGTTTGCAGACACTGGAATTTAATTGCATCCGTTTCCTAATAGAAGGTCAAGTTCACAAGAGAGAACAAATCAAGGAAACCTAAGAGTGCATTGATAAAGCAGACTTTCTGCCTTCCCATCTGTGGCCAACATGATGTTTTCTCAATCACTGACTGACTTTTGTCTGTTGACAGGGTACATCCATCCCCAGTATCCAGGGTTCGGGGAAACAGAATGAATAACCAGAAGTTTGCTTGGTGAGTATACAAGTGAAGTCACACATATTTGTTAGTCCTGTGTTGCTGTGGATGTTTTGTTTTCTTTATTGGAGCAGTGTCTCATAGATCCCAGACAAGCCTAGAATCAACAAACCAACCAACAACACTGGCAGAGTTCCTTTTACTGAAAACTCTTCATTCACCAAACACTCTACAGGGAACATTTTCTCCCTAACACGTACTCTAACTTCCCAGGATCACCCAACTCACCTTTGAAAACAGTAGTTCCTTTTTGACATGTGACTTGTTTAGCCCAGATTTTTCTTAGGTGTCACCTTCAGTTTCTAATGAAAAAAATCTAGTTAATTAATCTATGGATTAACTTATTAATAAATTGCAATTATTGTAAAATTAGTAAACCCGTAAATAAAAGTATTACTCTTTAGGTGACCTCTCTTCTCTTTGGCCTTGCAAGGTCTTTCTTTAATTGACAACTTCTTGAACACAACTCTAAGTGGAACTCCCCAGAAATGATACGAAGTTATTTCAACCACATTTGATAAATGATTCTTTGAAGGGCCAACTTAAAGGACTTCAAAAATGTTTTATGTGAAACCAAGAAAATAGATTAATATTGGTTCAAAAAGTCTGCTTCTTTATATTACTACACAAAATTAGCCTTTCAATTCATAATGTATCATGGAAAGGAAGATAAAAGAAAGAAAAATAAAAGAATTGAGACATGCACTGTGTTACTTCAAAAATGGGTAGAAATTCGTAGACCCTCTGCCTTACTGTTTTAGATTATGATTAGAACAAGATTTTGATCCGAAGCTATGTTTTCTTAATGTGGGAGGATGAGTACCTATGATTCCACTTCCGAATTAATTTAATTCCTAAACCAGGATTATGTTTTAGGGATACAAATGGCACTTGGAACAGTACCTCATAAATTCGCCTCCCTCTATCCCCCATTGAATCTAATTAGCCCTCACAATAGCCTGGTGCTCTTGAGAAATATTATGCTTTGCTTTTTCACAGAGAGGGAGATGCCGCACAGAGGATGAAGCGTTTTCTTTGGCTGCCCAAAGGCTGGGCATCATTGATGGTCATTCTCAGTCACTAAGGCATGCTGTCCCTTGTCAGACCTGGAATGATGAGAGAATGACAAAGCCAGGACACACAGAATGAAAGTAAGGGAGAAGCCAGGTCCAGTTTGGACTGCGTAGAACTTGTATTCCTTCTTAGGTGAAGGCACATTATACCAAAGAAACTTTACTCCGTGAAGAGAGAACATGAGATACTCAAGTGAGCAACATGAGCCAAAGATGCTAGGGAACACTGGCAGCCCTGACGTCTGGCTTCTGCCCCTTGGCTCTGAAGGGCTGAATGGGAAACACTGAGTAGATAATACATTTCCTTTCTCTCCCTTTTCATTACTATATAAGAGGTAAAGATAACTTGTTCCTCCAGAGTTTGTAGCATGTCAGTTGGTTGGTAAGATTAAACTACTTTTATCTCTAAATTAGTAATCCATGAAAATAACCCAAAAGGATTTTACTACTAGCCCTGAGAAAATTCAGCTCATGTTTATTTAACTACATTTATTTATGTTCCAGGCACTGTTACAAGCACTAGATTAGAAAGATAAATAAAGCATGGTTTCTATCCTCAGAAGGCTAAGTGACTTCTAGGGGAGGGGTGTGTGTGTTTGTGTGGCACAGGGAGAGAGTGAACGCCCTTAAGTCCTGATACTCTCCCTACTGCTTCCTGGGCCTCCATGCTGGGAATCACATGTATGCTCACATACATGTATGAAGAGTTTAGATTCTCTAACACAATGTAGATAATACCCCGTGGACATGTGTTCACATTGCGGTGTTCATAGGGGTCACTTACCACCTTTATTTAAGACCACCTGGAGAGTTGTAGTACTGAGGGGGGAATATGTAAAAAGGAAGAGACCTAAAAATCAATTCCAAAACCCGAGACTAGAGCATTTACAAGTTCTGGATTTGATTCTTAGTACTGCAAAAACAAAAGAAGAGAATCCATCCCAGAGAAGAAGTCACTGGAGTAAAGACATATTGTTAGTAGGGAAAACAGCGAGATGAGCTATTGTGTCCTTTAAAGATGAAATCAGACCCAGAAGAAGATGAAGACATTTCTAAATTGATTCTAGCAGGAATACTGATAGATCTACTGTATAAACTTGTTTGGTCAGGCATAGCTAAAATGTCTATGATCTATACTGCCTTGAATCTTCCTTAGGTAAATACTGTGACTCTGGTGTGTGGATAAATCACCTGCAAGGAAGAAGCAATGAATCAGCCAGCATCTACTCCTAGGGAAGTGATAAATGGTTGATACTTGGTTGTGAAATATTGACTATGAAAAAGTCAGGAAGTTTAACTACTCATCTAGCAGTAGTCAGAACAGGCAGAAGATATTTGCTCTCCTCAAAATAGAAGTTGGGGATAATTTGTAAAATTCTATGTCAAGTTCATCACCAGCTTGGCTCTGGCTTCCGCTAGAGCCTCAAATAGTATGCATAAGAGTTAAGAACTGTGAATTTGTACAGTTGGGTTAGCAAATGCTCCAATCAGTTAAAACTGTTCCTCAAATAAGCAATTAAAAATCCACAAATAATGAAAAGGCTTGAACTTCCTCTGTGGAGTTAGATATAGCTTTCCAGTAGGTTCTGGAAAGCAATGATTGTGGCTGACAGCTCCGAAGCCAATGTCTATTATTGAGTAATGTGACTTTAAAACTTAAAGTAGCATTTTCCTCTTCATAACTCTGACACAAGGACAAAACCACTGGCCACTTTCATGGTAGCTGTGTTCTGGAGGTGAAGAAATATGTGGGCAAGGAAGTCTTTTCAAAGCAAACAGCACCAGCCAAAACCAAAAGAAAATGCATTAACACTGTGAACACATCCGGAGAGAGAACTGGAGCATCAGGGCTTCTGGGTCCAATGACAGATGCTAAGATGCAGCCACGTTTGAGCTATGTGTTAACTCTCAGAGATTCAGGAGTGGCAGGAAGACCTTACAAGGATAGAAGCATAACAGTAAAGAAGACTGGGTTATTCAATGATTCATTTAATAAAGAACCAGCTGAGGAAAGTGGGCCAGTCCAGACACAAGCTCCATCCCCCTCAGAGCCACCACACTGTGGAATAATTGTTGATCTGGGGATTGTTAACCCGTTGGGCTGCAGGAGTATAAGTTTCTGGGTATCATGCATTGGACTGCTCCTCTGTGTTCCACTATTGCCCCTGCAAGGGGCAATAACTGTTAGAGGGTAGGGGAGTAGACTGTTTTACTTTTACTACCCCTGAGTAAACATCTTAGCCTACAATAGAGAGGCTATTATGAGAAAAGTGAAGGCAGGTTCATGAACAAGTTCACTGCTCATTCACAGGGGAATGTGCCCAAGCAAGGGGCTCAGAATGAGTGGAAGTTGGAACTTGCGTTTCTGTAGCATCTATTGCATCTTAACAGAGGGTTGGTTAGTTTATTTGTATTTTATTTTTGGAGAGATGATGAGACAAAGAGAGAGGACTTTGGACTTCTAGGGATGACAAGTTATGGTATGCTAGGTATGTAGGGGACACTAACCCAAGGGGAAGAGCTGCTTAGGTGGGTTGCACTGGTGTCATCCCTGGATTAATGAAAGTTGTCTCTCCAGATAGAAATGACGCTGTCCTTCTGGGCAGATGGGAAGTGCAGCTTCTTTTTAAGATTTACTTTGGTATGCATACACACACACACACACACACACACACACACGCACGCACGCACACACACACACACACACGCACACACGCACGCACGCACGCACGCACGCACGCAGGTATCTGTAGAGAACAGGAGACACCATCTGATCCTTGGAGCTGGAGTTACAGGTTACTGTGAGCTACCTGACATGGGTACTGGGATCCAAACTCGGGTCTTCTGGAAGAGCAGCAAATGTTCTTAACATACCTAGCAGACTCTCCAGCCTGCTTCTGCGTCTTTTCATTTCACTTGGGTCACATGGATTCTTATGTGTCTGCTTTTTTTCATCTGCCTTTTATCACATAGATTCTTATGTCAAACTGCTGTATTTTAGGGTATGTTGTTCTGCTCCCTTTCACTGTATTAATCTTCTTTTAGAACGTTTACTTCCCTTTCTTGGACATGGTAATACAAGAAAAAAAAAAGTTTGTTATATTTCCCCATTAAAACACTGAATGTGAAGTTAGATTTTTAACTCACTGTAGACTTTTATTCTGGAGGCTGTTCGCCTATACAATTCACAGGAGAGTGGCCATTCCCACATTTGTCTTCCATCATTGTGTTTTCAAGGGTACAATACAATTCTGAAATCTGTGTGTTTGGGTGCATGTGTATGGTAGGATAGAACCAGGGGCGTTCTGTGGGGTTTTTGTCAAATAGACACCAAAGTTGGTTTATAGCTGCAGATACTTAGAGGATTGGGTGAGTGTTCAGCCACATGACCATCTGTGTAAATGCTCATCCTTCGCTTTTCACACATTCTTCTCCCTCTGTTTCCCCTCCACCCTGCCCTGACCTAAAGGGTTAAAGGACCTGGACATTTGTCATTATTTGGGAGTGGTAGTGGTTGGACAGAGTCTCTAGAACACAAGACAAGAGTCATCACATGCATTGATACTTGGTGCTTCATAATCGAAACGTTATGGTTATTTTTATGCTGACATAGAAAAGAAAGCATTACTTCTCATTAATGGAAATTGTCCTCAGTAAAGCAGAAGTAATTTTCTCTATTGGATGTCACTGTCACCATCTCGGTTATGATTTCTCTCTTACTAGTAGGCCTGAGATTATGTAGACGTGGGAAAGTCCCAGTTTTAATAGTCTCCAGCCAGATTCTACATTTTGGATTGAATCATGTTTAACATTTGAATGTCTGCAAGTGTATGCTGCAAGTTTTTGTAGAGGGCAGGAAGTTCCTGTTCTCACTTGAATGTTTTACTGTTGGAGATGTGCCACAGTAAGCTTAAATATTTATTATATACATGCAGTTGCAAATGTTACCACTGTCTTCATGGATTCTCCGAGAGGGATGAAACTCCAGAGATGAAACTCCAGTGCTTTTATACCATAAAAATAAGATGAGTCTTTCTTGTTTAAATGTTTTCCCATAATAGAGGAAGACACTGAGGCTGTTGCTATGAGAAACCACTCAGAAATCTGATGTCGAACCAGCCATTTAAGGAAGAGGCAGGCTACTTGCAAATTGTGGTTTCTGAATTGTCTGCATCAGCAGCTCAGGAAAACCCTGTCACATTGCACGTGAAGAAATAGGAGACCCCAACACGGAGAGGAATGTTGCAAACCTGGACATAGATCCTAGTCCCCACTCACCTGTCCTGGAGGCTTTCTACCATGTATCATTTGCCTACCTATCTGAAAGTGAGAGAACTCCTCAGCATTACGTAACATCCACTCATTACTAACTGAGCAGAAGGCTTTGCCTAGGAAATTCCCGCTGGTGTTACGTTCAGCTAGCAGAGACAGGGACAATGACAAAGCCATAGCTACTCACAACAGACACATAGCAAATACTCCTGCCAAAGCTTTGGCTCATCATCTTGAGGACTTTTTCATACTTATGGGCAATACTGATTATATTCTTTTAATTATTTCTTGACTTACAGCACAAAAGCGAGGATATTATGTATAGAGGCCGCCATGTGACAATTCCAGTCCCATAAATGCCTGGTCATTTGTGATTCAACCCACAGGTGTTGGTAAATAGGTCACAGGCCATCGCCTTTAAGTTGGCTTGGAAGAAAGCTTTCTCCTGCAAATGGGCCATAGTGGTGTAACTGGCAAACTGATTTCCAAGAAAAGGAATGCCTTTAGGGAAAACTACATCTCAGACCCTTCTAAATACAGCCCTCTTTAAAAAAAAAAAAAAAAAAAAAAAAATCAATACAGACTCATTATCTCATTTGTCTATTTATTTATGCTTATTTAATTATTTTGACCACGCGCTGACCTCAGACTCTTTGGCCTTGAACCCTCAATCCTCCTACATCAGCTTTTCTAGTGCAGGAGTTACTGCTGTTCCCCAAGGTGCCTGGCTTAGGTAATTCTTTGGTAACTTCGGCAACCTCTTCAAATTGACCTTGGTGGCCATTACATGTCACTAAATGCAGTGTTTCATCTTCAAAACTGCCTTTATTGTAAAAATGAAAATAACAACAGCAATAACAACTTTGGTCTAGTTTCCTTAAGTTCTTTGTCACCTAGAATTTCAGCAAGAGACCTCGATGATAAAAGTAGCAAACTGGTTCTCTTTCCTGTGGGCGCCAGCTGATTGGGTCTCTAATATCTCCTTAGCCACAGTAAAGACGATGTGGGAAAGAAATTAGCTAGTTGTTTTCTGTAGTTATTTCCTTAATTATATGAGAATTGGGGTTCTAAGATCATGCTGAGCCATGAAGGCCACCAATTCTGAGGGATTTTGTTTTTCCTGTTACAAGTGTGTGTTTTGCTTTCGTCAGCCTCCAGCTCAGAACCATTATAAATGTTACCCTGTAGACCTGCTGTATGGACGTGTAGAGCATATCCAGGTTTGCTCACAATCCTTATTGATTCATGTCATTTGGTCAGCACTGTAGCCAGGGTAAGTATAGGACTATCAAGGTAAAGGATCACTGGGTGGAAGACTGTCAAGATTATCCATCTCTCTCACACTAGCTAGAGCATAACTGAAAAGCATTAATTTGTGTTCTCTAAAGCAACTCATTTAGTTCCCATATTTGTTGACTCTTTTCATATAATTGTTACTTTGGGAGGTACATCTTTTATAGCAATGAGTACTTAATCTTCACATAGCCATAACTCACTCTGGAAAAGCTTCCTGCTGCTGCTGCTGCTTACTGAATTTGAAATGACATCACACCATTGTCCTTTGTGAGAATCCTTTCCCTTTCAAACTTGCTCAGATGTTAAACCTTATAGTAAAGAGTATCTGGACAATAAAATCTGAATAAGCGGAGTTATCAATATATACGATGCAGAAAATAATGTGTTCCAACATGAAAATATGTATGTGTATGTATTCTAAATAATAGCAATATTTACTATATTTTTGGTGGGGATGTGAGGCAGAGTCTCATGTAGCCCAGGCTAGCCTAGATCTTATATAGCTAAAGCTGCCTTGAAATTGAGATCTTCCTCCTGTAAAGTCCAGGGATTGTAGGTGTGCACCATGACACCTGACTGAGAAACTTATTTCTTTATCATAATAGTCAACAGATATATTTGCTTAAAACTGGCCATTTCTAACAAACTAGAGCTATGCTGTGTGTAAGTTTTTGAGAGAAAACAACTAAAATGGGTAGCCAATCAGAACTCTTAATGTGTCTGTGAATATGCTGAGAATCGTGCATGCAATAATAACTCCAGTAGACTTACTAGTAAGGGAGTTCTGGTTCTAGACATTCTGTCTTGATCTGCATCTACCCAGCCTTTTTGTAATGCCATCTTTTTATATACAGAGGAGTCTTTGTGGGCACAAGGACAACAAAGTTATCAATCATTTCAAAATAAAACATTTTCAGATTATTATGGTGGATTTATCTGACCACTAGTTTCTTTATAACATTTCTAATTACTACATATCTTTGGCATCCTAATAATATGTATCTTTTAATATCTTAAAATGACAATAGATGATGTGTTTATCAAAATATTTACAGCAACTCAGTATCATTGGTTCCAGTTATATAAACTCACAGCTAATAAGCTGCCCATTCTGCAGGAATTCACTCTCCACTATGCTGGAATCCACTGCGCATTCTGCTGGAATCCACTGCCCATTCTGGGGAAGCCATTATCTCTTTCTAAGTTTTCATTTCTGTAGCCGGCCTTATCAGATGGGAATCTCCTGTTAGAAACAAAGACAACTAAGTGAATCTGGCTGACATAAGCAAAGGGGAATGTGGGGAAGGGGCACAAGAAGAGAACAGAGTGAAAAGGAAAGCAGAGGAGGACCAGGAATCAGAGCTGCAGTTCAGGTGCAACAGAAGGACTCACTAGGGTGACTCTGACCCAGATAGCCTCAGCTGCAGCTCCTTCGCATTGGCCCTGGAACTCAGCAGACTGCAAGCCAGAGCCTGGGTGATGGATTTCACACTAGGTTGGTCCCACCCTTGGCCTAGGAAGGAAGGGCCTGGGAGTTCACAGGGCTAAGATTACTCTGGGAGGAGAGGGAGGGAAGGGAAAGAGTTGTTTCCTGAAGGAAAAAATGGCCTTAGCAGAAAGCCATGGAGAAGACTCCCACAGGCTAACACTTTCAGTTTTCCCTTCTGTTCAAAATGAGAAGCGACCATGAAGAGAAGCCCCCAGAGTTAGGAATTTTAATTTGAATGCTTTTTCTTGGAGGCTGCAATTTCTCATCGTTCTGAGGATACCAGGGACAGTCTATCACCAATAGCTAAAGTAAATTACTTTCTCAAGTGTTACTCTCAATTATTCAATAGCAAGAACACAAGGATGCTCAGTCAAAATACCTGCAGACCCTTTCTCCCTGAGCTCAGCGTGTGTCATCCTCATCACCATAATCCTCCCTACCATCCAACTTTGAATCGCATATTCAAAAACGCTTTCTCTAAGTGGAAAACACACATTGTGCTGATGGTAAAATAGACAGACAGCTGTAGAGCCTCCTGGGAGATGCATAAAGCATGTGTCCATAGGCTTGGGTTCTGATATACATTCGCCTTTAAACTCCCACCCTTCAGTTTTGCCCTTATGTCAATCAATGAATGTCTGACGCAAACTATTACAAAGCTGTCTTAGCAGTGTGCTTAAGAGATGGTACTTTTCACTGGAGCGCCTTGGAGGAAAGTGCTTCCTAAACTCGGATCTTTAGTCACCATCATTTCTCAGCTTCATACAAAAGCAATCTCTTCCCTACCCACTGCCCCGCTGATTCATTGACATGCTAGCATTTATTACAGCCCCAATGAGGCTGTAATTTACTTCTGTTCTCTTGGGCCTTTCTTAATTCAAACATTTTAGAATTCTGAGCCTTTAGGTGTGTTGAGGACCGAGTATGGTTCAATACAGTCATTAAATATGTGTTCCAGTAAGGGCATGTGTCACATTTAAGCAGAGAGTGAACTTGTAGGCAACAATACAGTATTTACCTTGGTTTACCAAGAATAGCAACCCTCTGGGTCCCCATCATTGTGTGAATATTAGAGCCAATTTGCTGAGCTATAAAATATGGGGAACATTTATAAACGGGCATGTCAACTTACATCCTATAAAACAGCAATGACTTTGCAAAATAGAAATCTCTTCAACTCCATCTGTTTTTCGATTCCTCTAGTCATTCCTCAAAAGTCTGTAAAGAAAAAATGGAGGGAGAGAAGAAAACACACTACTGTTATTTGTCGCTTTAGACCTGAATTATTTTGTGTTGTTTGCAGAACCCTGTAGCTTGACTAAAGAATGGACTGGTGTCCTTCAGTGAAAGTGATTTACAGTGATCTTCCCCAAACTGCATAGTATTTACTTGGGAAAGACAAGGAAATCTGGAATTACGTTTGAGAGAGGAAACAAAGGCTCTAGGCAGCCATGTTAAGAACGGAAGAGAGTTGCTGCCACCTAGAGGTGCAATTGGGAATTGCTGAGAGTGCTGTAAAGACGTTGATGTCATACACCCTTAAAACTGAAATGCAGTCTAGGGACTTGTGTCCAGCTCTACACAGGGCTGGACTCATTTGCCCTTCTAGCCTCCATTAAAATTAGGCCAGTAGTCGTCATGAGATTCTACTGGCTCTGGGATTTCGTTTTTGTTTTGTCCGTTTTTTCTCTCTGCAGCCTGGTCCCTGTTGATGCAGTTCTAAGTCGCTGAAAGTCTTCGTCCTCCGCAGTACATTCTGAGCTATT
The DNA here is from genome assembly GCF_903995425.1 of Onychomys torridus. NCBI lineage: Eukaryota > Metazoa > Chordata > Mammalia > Rodentia > Cricetidae > Onychomys > Onychomys torridus. Next base: position 87,803,547 of record NC_050451.1, on the reverse strand, counting down.
TGGAAGCTAGTGAAAGATGTCTTTTCCATACGCTAAGCTCTCTTTTAAAAATATTATCCCCGGATTTTCACAGTGATGCCCTCAGTTCACATCAAACTGTGTGGCTCATGTACTTCGACTTCCTCTCAAAACAGGCAGGAGGCGGGGTCAACCTGTGTGGTGAGAGCAGAGGGTCCTGGGAACACCTGCCAGAGGAGGGGACCCTAAGCCTCACCTGAGTTGTGTGAAAACCTACAAAGTAGCTGCATGTGGTGGTGCTTGCCCATAAACTTAGCATTTAGGAGGAAGAGGCAGGAGCGTCCAGGTGTTTGAGGCCAGCCTGTGCTACATGAGACGCTGTCTCAAAAGCTAAAAATAAAAATAAACACAACAACAAACCATACAGACCAAAAGCGCTACAACCACATGCAGTGCTGACCTCTAAAGCAACACAAGTTAGGCCATTGCCATTTGGGTTCCAATTGAAAAGAAAAAGAGATGTTGGGACATTTTAACGAGAAAATGTTTTAGATGATGATGCCTAGTCTGCCAGACCCTTTGTGCTGCCATATTGCATTGTGCATGCTGTCCTCATCTTTATGAGACTGCACACCCCCAGGGGACACATTTCTCACCATGCTCGTGTTCTCACCATGTTCATGGGAAGGTGCCTGCTTGAGTACTACAGCCAAACACATTGGCATGGAAAAGTGAGAGAGAGAGAGAGAGAGAGGAAAAAAGCGCTGACAAGAAAATATGTGTGAGTTTACACATCTCTCTCCAGTCCTGAACAAGAGACTCGACTGAACATTGTTAATGATCACCGTGATGGTTTCCAGAACACAGAGCTGTACAAAGGACCAGAAGACATCCTCAGTATCCTGTAGCAAATGAGGATAGCAACCCTACTGTTCGTTCCGTGTTTCTGTTAGACCCTTCTGTTTTGCAGAGTGCCTTCATGGACTCTCTTCTCTGCCTCTTGGCTACATGGGAGCTCTAGCTGGATTGCTTCTTTTATTTTCACCTGCCTGTGTTTAATTCTAACCTACAGTTTAAGCTTTGATTCTGCCTCTTAACAAATCCAGTCACCGTGGACACCTCCTTAAAGTCCTTGTTCTGCTTTGCTTCCCTGTGGTTGTGTTTGACTCAAGCCCATCGCTAATTTCCAGCCGACGTCCATTCATTCACTTTTCCCTTGATCAAAAGGTGTGTGCCCGGGCCATTTGCTTTGCTGTATTCTGATGGCACTGCATTTGCCAGGAAAAAAGCAGACAGGCACCTGTTCCTATGGAGCTCCCCATGTAAGCAATAAGTTTGGCATGCCTGGTGAGGATAAGTATCCTGATGAAAATGTGGCAATGATATGGCTAGAGACATGGCACCAACCCAGCGGACTCAATTAAAGCAGGCTTCTTGAAGGATGTAGTGTGGATGTGCCCAGTCGCTGGAGGAATAAAGGGGACAGCTAGCTGTACTTGGGTCTAGGGACATTACTCCAAGTGCTAGAAATGTCTCCCACAGAGGCCGAGGGACTGAAACACACTTGGAGGTTTCAAGTCATAAAAAGAAACAGGACCAAGTTGGAGAGGCTGGGTGTAAGTAGCGGGGGCCATGGGTCGCTTCTGAACACGTGATTGCATCTCTGTCTTCATGCTTAGCTGCACAGGGACAATGCATAGGAGTGGAAGCCGAGAGACATGGGGGAGGCTTTGGTTGTGGCTGGCTAAAGGGAGGAGTCGTTCTTGCCGAGTCTTCAGGAGGATCCACGGAAAGAGCAGTGGGTGAAGTGAGGGATCTGTGCTGAAGGCAGCATCAGCAGCAACTGTCGCTGCAAAGAATTAAAGGAAAGAGATGAACCGAGGGTGCCGTCCAGTTTGTATTTTATGCGAGCACCTTGCTGTGGTGGTCAGAAGCTTTAGAGGAGGGCAAGAGGCTATGGGTAGAAATGCCATCACTCTTGGCATAGAAATGGCACTTTCTGAGCTATGTGTGCCTAAGTGTCTGAATTTGAGGATAAGGGATGGAGACATTTCTTAAATCAACTGATGGATGTAAAAATGTAGAGATCAAGTCACAAACACCAGCAGGTTAATCTCACCTGCACGTGTGCATAGTAACCAAGGCTGGGAACTTATCTTTCTGTGTCTTTGCCCCTCAACAAACTATCCACAACCCACCTTAATGATGCTCTCTGCCTGCAGTATGTGGTCAGCCCTGGACTCTCTGGTCAGATACCGAACGTCAACTAAAAATGACTCTTAATTCATCGGGTAGAGAGTCTCTACCCAAGCTTCCTGCCTCCTTTATTACCTGAGAAGACGTTACTCCTGAAAGAGCTGGTGGACACATTTGTTATAGTCCTCTAGCTCAGCTGCATTCCTACTTAACATCCACAAAATCTCCCACACTAGAAACCTCAAACCCCAATTCTGTCAGATCCTGCATGGGTTTTGACCTTAAGACTAACAATCCTGCTACATGTTTCTTGGCTCTCTACACCCTGTGTGCCCGCACCATCTCCAGCTGGAAGTATTCCCTTGAGCTCCTCACTGGCATCAACTGAGTTGCTTTCTTCTCTTCTAGAACGGGTTTCACCAGGCCCAGAGTGACCACTGCCAAAGGCCAATGGAACCACTCCTTACTTCCCAGCTCAGTTGTGGTTTGCAATAATTTGCAAGTCCAGAGGCCTTAACACGACATTTGAGTCCTTTCTCAGATATGTGAGGCCCTGGGCATCACACAACTCTGTCTTCCCCCATCTTTCATCCTATAAAATTTCCTGTTTTCCTGGACCCTGAGTTCCAGCCACATTCAACTTCTTACCATTGTTCAGCAGTCTTTACTATCAATGAAACCCACGCTGGAACAAATCAGCTTAACTTTTGCTTCTCTGAAAGCCTTCCCCAGAAATCCACACACCCCTGTTTCTCCCTCTTCTGATTCTACACCACTATATGAGCCATATCACCATGCCTGTCACAGGGAATATCATTTGTGAGTCTGAGTGTGACATTCTTCCCACCTTCCCCCAATACTAAGTCCCTCCCAGATGAGGGGAATCCTTCCTCGATTCCAGCAAAGGGACATGGCCACAGTTGGCTCAGGTCCCACTGATACCTGAAGCCAATGCATTCCTTTCCATGTCTTTGCCTTGTAGTAGGAGACTGAAGCCCAGAAAGCTTGAGAAGATTTGTCCATGTTCACACAGCAAATCAAGATTAGGATTAGCACTTCTGTCTCCTAACTGTGGTGGTTTTTCTCTCCACTTTTTCCTGGCCATTTCCCATCTCCTAAAAAAGTACTTTGGGAAGCGTTGAGTGCTCAAATTCAGAAAGCAGTGAGGGGTTCCCTGTGCCCACAACCTTTCAGCATCCATTGCATCATCTCCATCCCATCCCTATGTGTAATCACTGTACTTGACAAAATGTGTGGAGAGTGTGATGGAAAGTAGACACATGTGGCTCTGAAGCCCAGTTGTGACACCTGCTCTGTTGCTCCCAATGGGGGTCAACATTGAATCATCATGATTGCCCTTACCTATTTGTTGTGTAAGAATAATCTGAGGGCAAATTATGGGGACTGTGTAGCCATACATTATAGGCCATTGACGGCAAGATGGTACAGAATACCTCTATGGTGTGGTTTGTCTCTTTTCACTGTACTCTTAAGTGTAACCTTCTTTTTCGATGCTTTAATAAAGCCAAACTTTGGTAAGTTTCTTTTCTTTCCTTGTTCCTTCAAACCAGCTATAATTCCAAGAGATTCAGACTTCACTCCTTAACAACACCTGACTTTTGGAGGCCACCATTGCTCCTCTGGACCCTGGGGTTCATTCATGGGCTAGCAGGAGAGCTCTGTCTCTTTGTCTTTTCTCTACCCAGCAGTTCTTCATGGCCGAATAAAACAAGCTTGATTAATAAAAGCTTGCTTTTTATATCTCCTTGTAATTAGTCCGGTAAAGAAAGTTCTCCTGCTGGATGGGTGCTGTGCGCCTTTAAAAAAAAAAAAAATTCTGTGTCTTTTGAGTTTATTAATTTAATGGGTTTGTTTGTGGTATATATCAATGGATTTGAAAATTGACCTTGTAGTTTTTATTGTCCTGGCTTTCCAAAGCACAAATCCCTCAGACATTGCAACTCTGAAAATAGGATTTGGAACATTATTTCAGTGCTGGGTCCAGGGTGTAACAGGGTTAATGCACATGTCATTCTCACTTGAACAAAGACTAAATCTCTTCCTTCTTTAGTCTATCAGCTCATTCACTAGGGGCTGAATTTTAAACAGCACTGAGATAAGTGTCGATCTATGTTGATGTGAAGAGTTAAATCATTTATATTTCCAATAGCTAGGGCCCAACATCCCAGCAAGCCTAGTGCCCATGAACTTGGAGCACACTGAAGAGACCTGTGCAATGCCTGGGCATGGAGAACAGTTTACAGGAAGTGGCCATCCAAGAAAATCTAGTGTTATAATTGGCCACAGTGGGAGATATGGCCTCTGAATATAATAAAGGAAGATTTTGATTTTCCACTAATTATTTGAACACCTTTAAAACTGGCCTGGGTTTGAATATGTACAAAGAACGGGAGACTGGGCAACTGAGCGGTTGAAGAGCAGGCTTTGCAGTCATGGGAGGCTAGTTCAGATCCCGTCTGCTGTTGACCTAATGTAAACTTTCAGCCTCTTTAAAACCATCCTCACTGCAGGAAAATATACCAAAAATATATTTTTTGCCAGAGATGAGCAGATTAAAATGTATGTATGTTCGTCATTAGCTATATAGCCAGATTCTATAGATGAGCACCTAAAGCCACAGGAACTTACATCTCCCAGTTCTGGAGGCTGGGGACTCCAACATCGAGGCAATGACTGACGGGTTTCCTTCCTGGCTGGCAGAGGGCCATTTTCTAGCCACGTTTGCCCAAAGGGAAGAGAGGAAAGGGGAGCTGCAGTCTTTCTTCCTTTACTCATAAGGACGCTAATCCATCCACAGGCCCACACTCATCTAAATCAGTCTCCTGAAGGCCCTGCCATCAAACGCCATCACATTAAGGGAGGGGACTTCTCTCTGTGTATCTAGAGGGATTCAGAATTTTAGCCCATAATCATTTGAATTCAGGTGAAAGATGTGAACAGATCAGGATCATGCATGTTCGTCATTCTGCTTATTAACAGAATGTCAGTTCTTGATTATCAGTTTGCTGAAAAACAAGCTTTAAAATGTTACTTGTACCTGACTTTGTGTTCTCTCTGATGAATGAATCCAATGCAAGGTTCTGGAATGATCATTCACTTCCAGGTGTGCCTGGTTACATTGCCAGGTAATCCATCCTCTGGAGGGAGAAGTGAGTCCCTGAAGTCCTCACCCTGCATCTCCACTACATCTCACCAAACGGAAACCATGACATCTGATTTTACCAGAAATGGATAATGTGTACTGTTAGACCCACTTTTCAATATTTTCACATTTGTTTAATTTTCAGTTCCAGTTGCATATATATCTTCATTTCTGCTCACACCCAACCTTTAAGATATCCTGAAATATGTCATTACCTTAACCTTTAAAATGAAAAGAGGCAGAATAGAGTAAAGATTATGGGATAAGACTACAGACTTTTGTATTTCAGTTTTTCCATCCTAATTATAACCTCAGGCAAGTTATTTAATACCTCTGTACCTTAGCTTCCTAACGTATAAAATGGGCTTACTAATATCTGTCCCCTGGTACTTATGTGCACTAAATGTGTGTGTTGTGTATAAGCTCTAGGGACAGTGTTTAGTACAGTTAATTTTGATGATTATTATGAACAGATATGAAACTATTTAGTACAGTGTTCTAACCAACACATAGCGGATATCGTCCTCATGCAACTAAGTGGCCTTGACATTGCTTTGAACTTCTTTCTCGTTCACTCTTCCTCCATTTAAATATTCATGTTCTCCAGTTGCATGTCATTTACATAGTCTCCCCTCATAAAACCCTTCTCCATACTTAAAGTACACAGCCCGTTGCTGAAGACAACCTAGAGTCATCGCTTTCTCTGAGTCCCACCACATCCTTCTGTAGTGTGTGCACAGAAATGGATGGATGTGAACTCCTCTTGAACAGTCAAGTTTCAGGCACTTAGCATTAAACCTGGCACATAGTGCATCATACGTACTTGGAAGAGACAGAACATACAACACATTTCTTGAAAATAGAATGATTTAACCAACTTGCAACTCCATGACTAAGTCGCCCTTTACTTTAGAAAGGTAATCGTAAAGAAAACAGAATGTTTTAAGACTTTCCAAATTTGCCCAGCTGAAACAATTAGGTATTTCTAAGTGCAGCGTGTCTTGAGCTATGAGTGTGTGCAGGCAGTGTGCTAGTGCTTGGAATGCTAAAGAATCCTCAAGGAGTTTCTGTCTTCAGTCAGGGGAAGAATTCAAACTCTCAAGAATAAATCAACAGACTTACACATCTGTGTGTTGACATTAAGAGAGAAAATATCACCTGTTGTCAGAGACAGAGCTTTCTTTGTTCCACACATATTTGATATCTTCAAACATTTCATTCCATGTGGCTGTGGGAGCTGGCCTTGTTCAATGTGATGGAGTTAGAGCCAAAATCATCTACATTTTTTAAATTTCATTTATGCTTTAAGAAACTGGTCTGTGTCAGTCACCTCTACCCTTCATGTTTGCTCCTACTGTACCCTAAACATGCATGACAGCAAGATGGGAACGGAACTAATATTTCCATGATTGCTTGCCCTAGTATACCGTTCTTAATTGTGATGACCTTGTATTTCCATTTGTTGCTTTCATCTGTGTGCCTCTAACTAGCCCAGTGCTACTCAACTATGAGATATCCTTTGAATGCAGATTTCTGTATAGGTCTAGAGACCCATGTTGACAACATCCAACATTCCTTTACAGCCTGTGCTGTAAGCATACAGCATGTACTACCTTCTTATCAGGACATTAGCATCCTTGAAATGTAAACAAGATACATCATTTGTCATGTAACTACTAACTGATGTTTTCCACAACTATTGATTCAGTCGTATATGTGCATACCTTTGACTTTCAAGCTTTCAAACTGACTTGGGATGAATAAACATAAAGACCAAAGACTTAAAGAACTCAGTGAGAGGAAATAGTATTAAGTGAAATCAGAATCGTTGCTCTGATGAGAACTGTTGAGGCTGGTGGTCCTTTGGAACCTTGGTTTTGATTACCCAGGTGGATTCAAAGAATCATTTCCTTTGCTCTTTTTGCATTAAGGACTTTGGCCTGACAGGTGAAACACAGTAAATCTTGTACATGACACTATGACAGAAAATGAGGCCTGTCACTGTCATGACCTAGGCAGAACATAATTTTTATTAGGGATAATAATAATGACACCTATTTATAAATATATAATTACAGTTTTACATGTTAGAGCATGTCCTTTAGCCCAGTTGCTTAAATGTTATATAGTTTTTGCAAAGGGAGAAACCAGAGCTGGTGTCAATGTGACAGACACAGAGCCTTTATCCTGAGTGCTCTCCTAGCTACCAGCTCTTTTATGATTTTAGTCAGGTCTGGGTAAAAAGTATCATCTCTTTCTTACCTAAGATACATGTTTCTACTGAATATCAATTTGTGACATTCATTCTCTTATGTCCCCAAAAGTCAAAGAGTATGAATGCACATGCACACACACACACACACACACACACACACACACACACACACACACACAAACCCATGCTGTAATCATTTATGGCAGTAAGCTGTCCTATAAATAAATGCTAATGAACTAACCCAAACTTTTCCTAAGTATTAAGTATTCAAGGAAATACATCTATAATTTCAAATGCTCAACAGTTACCGATCGACTTAGCTGGACTTAGTCTGAGAGATGTAGTTGACTGAAACCACAATATTCCATACCTGAGCATTGATGAAGTCCTTAACTTGCATACATTAGTTTCTCCCTACACACTCCCATTGTCCTGGGACCTCAGGCAATTCTTCCTGTCCTTCCATCTGGCTCTGCTAAGTGCAGGCCTTGTCCCCACAGCACACAAGACCCATACAGCTGACCAAGCTTCAGAATGTTCCTGCCCCTCATCCCTAGATCTGAAGTCTAACATTCTCTCATGAATACTCCACAACGAAACTTGGGAGCATTCCCATTAGGTATCATTGACCCATATGTTGTCAGTGATAGATGGGAAGGTCCAAAATACAGCAATAATCTGTTGTCTGTCATAAAGGCCCTGGACAGCACATCACTGTCAAGAGCAGTACTAGATCTCATAGCCCCACCCAAGCTGCCCAAAATCATGGTGAAATTCTTATCTGTACCTGGGAAAGTTAACATCATCACCAGCTGTTTTATTTCTGTTCAGTGATGTGACAGGTCTCAGGATCTGGGTTTCTTTGAAGTATAGAAAAATGTATATGGAGGGTTTTACATACATAAAGAAGTTTCCAGACTAATGTGAAAAATTACTAAGGTTCTTGAAAGGTCATTTCAAACCCTCCTTAAAGCTGCAAATTAATGTCTTCTACATAGAATGCTTACAATGCACCCCTGCCTCTAGGAACTAGTGAGTTATAAAGGCCCTCAATGTACTTCTGCTCTTAAGACTTTTTCCCTTCATTGAAAGCCATAGCTCTCTTAAAGCCTGTTCCTTTTCCTCATTAACATAGCAAGACTTTTAAAAACAAAACGATTATTGTGTAGTTATGAGTGACCCTGAGCCATGCTGGTACCAAAACAGAGTTTTCAAATCTGCTTCTTGTATCAGCTTTTACCAGATATACTTAATAGTGTCACAGCTTGTGAGCTGGGAATGTAGTGTAATGTAAACCCCATGTCATCTGGTCAGCTTTGTAGAAACCATTGGGAAAGAAGTTAGCGTGTAATTATCACTGAATGAGAGAATGCTCTTTCTAGTGCTGATACACCCAATTTCTAGATACACCCAATTTGTTGGATAATTACATAAGCCATAAGGCAAAGTTACAATCTACTGTGATTTCAGGATCCTACAATATGTTTTATATAAGACTACACTGATCCAAAAGCAGAATTCTACTTAACGAGATAGCTCTATGGGCTAATGCTAACACATGTATGAGGGCCTAGGTCCTGATCCCCAACACCCACAGAGAGGCCAGGCCTGATGACACACATCTGTTGCTCTAGGCTGCAGAATGGGGATAGATGGATCCCAACATCTTGCTGGTGAGCAGGTTTAGTGAAAACAATAATCTAGGGGTTCACTGAGAGGCTCTGTCTCAAAATACAAGGTAGAGAAGCAATTGGAGAAAACATCTCAGTGTCAAACCTATGTCCTCCACATTCACTCATACTTCACATTCACATATAATACACACACACACACACACACACACACACACACACACACACAAGCTAAGTAAAAATAAAATTTAAAAACAAAATAGTCCATCCTGAAACAATGTTCTGTCAAAGTTTGGGGTGAATAACACAAAGCTCTTGGCCTTCACAAAGGAGTTTGCCAAATTCTTCACTCCCAATTTATTGACATTTTGTTTAGATTTGTGAAGTACAGTGCAGTCCAGAGCTGAGCAAAAGACTCTGTATGCAGAAACCATGTCCCCAGGCTGACGCTGCTTCCTTCCTCCTCACTTGCAACTTTTCCTAAAGCTGAGAAGCTGTTGGAAAGATCCAGGATTTTCTTAAGATGACCAGAAGAAAGGGCTGATAGCCTGTATTTACCCCCTTGGGCCCAGGAGATCCAGGATTTTCTTAAGAGAACCAGAAGAATGGGCGATAGCCTGTATTTACTCCCTTGGGCCCAGGAGAACAAGAAGTCATGGTTTTCCCCCAACTTTGCTCTTAGGAAAGAGCTAAGGGCCTGTGGGAGCCTGTTTCAAGTTCTTCCTGGGTAGTTTACTAATATGTCTTCTGGCTGTAATATCTTTTTTCTCCCCCTGGCACTAGGGCTCAAAGCAAGAGCCAGGCATGTGCATGATGAGTGCTCAGCCACTGACTTATATCCAGGCCCTCACTGCAATGTTTTCTTAAAATTATATCTCACTTGAAAGTAGCTGCACTCTCATTTCATATTCTCCCCACAGTAAGGGTTGATGTTGCTAATATCTGCTGCCTGACCTCATTCTCTTTAAGGTACTTAATCTGCCTAAGCTTTATTTCTCTCATCTGTAAAAGAGAGATAATAATGTCATCCTCTTAGTATTGGGAGACTAATAAAATGAAGCATGTAAAACATTTAACATAGTGGCTGGCAAATGTTAAATTGGTGTGTAACTGTTAGCCCTTGTTAGCGCATATGACTTGAATACCAAAACATTCAAATGGAAGAAACACAACCATTTATAAAGCTCTAAATCGAGAATGAAATCCAGTGCATTTATTTTTGCATTCAGGTTTGACCAAAGTAAAGCTGGCAAGAAATTCTGTTCTTAGCATTTTCTGCTTTTCCAAGAAAAAAAATTCATATATTCCAAACAGTACCTTAAAAATCCAGGAAACTCCCCAAATCTAGTGCGTGGATGTGAAGTATAAGCAGGCCCTCCTCCTTGGTTCTTTCCTATCTTTGCTTAGATTTTTAAATATCCTTAATTTGGGGGGAATGGTGAGATGGCTCAGTGGTTAAACACTTGATGGGCAAAAGTGAGAACCAGCATTTATATCCTCAGAATCTATGCAAATGCCCACTGGGCACAGCAGCTTCCCTGTTATTCCAGCCTCAGAGGTTGGGGCCAGGGAATCCCCAAAGCAAGCTGGCTAGTAAGGCTAGCTGTATACAACAGCTCTGCATTGGAAAGATTTACCTTATTGAATAAGGTGGAAGAGCAGTAAAGGATAATCCCAACATCATCAACATTGGACCTCCATGTACATGTGTACCCACATGCGTGTTATCCCCCTACATGTATTGCTCATACACATGCAAACTTGCATGAACACACATTGAAAAAATAATGAATGAAATAAATGATGCTCTGCATTTTATTAAATTGACTTGTTGGCTCTGCTAAACAACAACAGCACAGGAGAACTCAACTCGAAGCAGATTGAACTTGAAACTCACTGTGTCAGATGAGATGGGGGCATGTTCAGGTTGATATGGCCATAGTCTGAAACTCACCATATCAATGGGCTTGGTTACAATGGCGTGGACTCAGAGAATGGGACGATTTTTCTCACTCAGTGATCTGTGTTAGACTCATGGCTGATGGGAACAGGGATCGTTTCTGCATTTCTACCCACTACTGTAGCCCCAGAGTTGAGTGCTGTGCTCAGTACACAATAAGTATTCAATAAATGTCTGTGAGTTCTTGTAAGAATGACCAATCTCAAGATTTGAGAGAAATGAAAGCTTTATTTTATTCTTCATTGGAATATTTGTAGAAGCAGTATATGGTTTGTTTAAAGTAAACTTTAAAGAGCCATGGAGGTTCTGATAAACACACATGTATACTGGGAAGAGAAAGACGACAGTTGAATCTTTGTGTACTAACTTTACATGTAAAATAATTCAAAATTGTGACCTTGATGATTTGGGGATCCCATGGCATATAGTCTAAAATGTGTTCAACGGTACATAAGAAAGAATGTGTTAGCTTAAAGATTATGAAAAAAGCTGGATCCTATGGATTGCAGAAGTCTTTGCAATTGTTTATGAATCTCAAAGCATGGTTTCCATCCTGTGGATTACCCAGTGAGACAGGAATCACAGCTGAATTTAATCAATGCAGCTTTTGTAGGTCTGGGAAGATTCTTGATCATGGAACAACCCTGACAGGCAAGCACCCGGTTCATTAAATCATATTGTGAAGTGCCACAGCCAAGCTAATGTGAACCCCTGCCCACTCTCCTGGTCTTGGGTTTTCTTTTCTATAAGAAGCAGGCAACTTGCCTTCTGCTCTTGGAAATACTGGAATTATAGATTAGAATTTTAAAATGAATAAAAAGTCTTTATAAGACATTTAACTCTTCAGAGGACAGATGTCATAGAAATAGACATTAGTATAAATTTCAGCACATGAGTATGTTAAGATGCCCTTGGAACTTAGAGAAGATGCCCATCCCATTTTATGACTTATATTTTATAGTTGTTCCTAGACTCCTAAGTTCTGTTTTATCTTTTCATCACTCGGTAGGAATTTCATGCATGTGTGTTCCATTCTGTCATTCAGGCTGCCCTGCTGTTATCACTGAGAGTCCTCTGTGTACTGAAGCCTCAACATGCAGACATTTGTTAGCTCACAGACACATTCTCAAGGGGTCGCAGAGGGCATCTCTACAATGCTTTCCCCATTCCTGTATCTTGACATGAAGGAGCATTTAGCAGGGGAGGTTCAAACAGTGTTTGAAGCCACCAATAAAACTGTGAGCTCATTGACTAAAAGTAAAGTATGTATGGTGTGGCTAGCCCTAAATCATCCTCTGTGACAATGTGTAAGCAGTGACTTGGTCTCTCCAGTCTGCTAAAATATCCTAGATCTGTGGCTTATAAAGCCTAGATATTTCTCAATGTTCTTCAGGGTGGAAATTCCAAGATCAAAAAGTAGGAAGTTTCAGTGGAAGGTTTGCTGTGGAGTTCTGAACCTCACCTTCTATTTGTATCCTCACACAGTGTAAGGACAAAGAAGCTCTCTGAAGCTTTTTACATGGGTGCAGGTGTCACTCATATGGTCCCATGGCTTAATCACCTGCAAACGCCACACATCCAACCAATAGTCTTTGACCTTGAGCACTAGGATGTCTACCTATGAACTTGGAGTGCACAGACATCACCCCATAGCACCCCACAGTTCTCAGGGTGGTCTAGTAACTGAAAAGGTTTTGTTGCTCTTTAAAACTTAAGAATAGGTTGCACACTCTTGGTCAGAATCCACCAAACTCAGCACTTCAGCAATTGCTGTGTTGGTGGAACCTACCAGGTCTGCTCTAAAGGGACAGTTGACACTGTCCTTGTGCACATCACCAGTTTTTAATACACCTCAGAGCATAACACATGTCTAATAAAATTTTAACTTAGAGTTGGAAGTAAAGCAATTTGTGGAAAAAATAAAATTATCCAAGACTGTGCTAACTTCAGATTAATTTATGTTTTTGACACCAGCAAAGCTATCTCTCTGACTATTTATTATCATTGCTGGGTGAATGCCAGAATGATTCAGGAGTTATTAATAGTCTGTGATGCTGCAAATGTCTCCAGAGAGTTTCAGGTAACAAGAAAATGGAAAAGGAGAAATGTGATGGCCATGTGTGAGCACATGTGGTTGCATCAATAACCCCAGAATCTGTGAGGCAAAGATATGGGGAGCACCAATTCATAGCCTATCTGGACCACATAGTGTGATTGTCCTGGAAAGAGAGGGACAAAGGAACAGGGGCCTGGTGAAGGGGAGAGAGGGAGGAGAGGGGAGTTACTTTATGTTTGTTTTGTTTTTGTTTATTATTTTTCGAGACAGGGTTCCTCAAAATGAAGTTTCTCTGTATAACAGTCCTGGCTGTCCTGGAACTCACTTGGAAGACCAGGCTGCCTTCAAACTCACTGAGATCAGCCTACTTCTGCCTCCCAAGTGCTAGGATTTAAGGTGTGTGCCACCGCCACCTGGCAGTTACTTCATTTTTTTTTATTGCTGAATAATATTCCAGTTTATAAAAGCACTGCAATATGCTTATCCATTTATATCTTGAAAAGCAATTTAGGGGGCTGGTGAGATGGTTCAGTGGCTAAGAGCACTGGCTGGTCTTCCAGAGGACCTAGGTTCAAGTCCCAGCACCCATACGGCAGTTCACAACTATCTGTAACTCCAGTTCCAGGGGTTCACACCAATGCACATTAAATAAATTGTTTTTAAGGCAACTCAGTAGTTTCCAGAGGTATGATCATCAAAAAAAAACCAAAAAAACAAAAAACAGAACAAAACAAACAAAAAAATCAGAAAACCATTATCTGTGTAATGGACCTTCGATGCCCTCAGAGGATAACCTCAGTGCTATGAATGAGACCAAGGACAAAGCAGTGTTTTCTTCCTCTAACTTTGTCCCACATCAGTGATTTCCAGCCTTCTTAGAGACATGAAGCTCTTTAGATTCTTGAGTTTGTAGCTGCAGTTGTACGTCCCACATGGACTATGTGACATCGGTTCTTAAAACTGAACTATATTTGAGCACTCGTTGTAATTTCTCATGAGGTAAACAACAGTACCCTGATGTATTCCCCTCCCAAGCACCTCACACACTGCCTTTAGTGCTTTATTAACTAGCCTAATTCTTACCACAATCCTTCCAGACAAGTCCATCTATTTATTCCATTTCATAGAAGGCTATCAGATGCATCGAGGCCATAGTTGTCATCTTTCCAAAGTGGGACAAGATATGTTGTAGGTCTAGGCTGTCTGGCTGCTGCACCAGACACTTGACCACAGACATCCTTCCTCCTGGCAAGCAGACCACAGTCCACAAGTAAAACAGTCATGAATGGAAGGTGATAGAAAGTTGCCATGGCTGTATTTAATGTGGGCTCCTATCATCAGAATGTATCGATCACAGAGCCTTTTTAGGATCACAGACCACTCTGGTCACATCTACCCCCTGCCCTTTGATCAGACTATGGTTGATCATTACATGTGGTTTCTGTATTACTTTGGCTATTGATCCTGCTTTGCACACATACCATGTTCTCCTGAGACTGATTTGAAATTCTACAGATCAGACATTGTGGGTTTTACTTCTCTTTTCAATACAAACAACAACAAAAATACAGCTACAGATTTCAACTCAAATATGTATTGTTAGCGTCAATTTAAGAGAGTTAAATAATCTTGATTTTACTTATGGGAGTCTTCCTTGCATCTGCCAGAGTGTAGTTATCTGTGTCACTGGGATACAGTCCCATTTCTACATCACAGTGGTGGACAGTGAAGGCACATGCCCACCACTAGGAAGACAGAGGCAGTCGAATCTCTGAGTTCAAAGCCAGCCTGGTCTACAGAGTGAGGTCCATAACAGCCCAGGGTACATAGAGAAATCCTGTCTCAAAAGACAAAAATAAAACAAACAAAAAGGGAATCAACACCAAGGTGGGTTTGGTAAGCCTGAGGGCTCTTCTGAGGGGCTCTGACAGGATCTTTTCTTGATGATGTCCATGTTCTTTGATCTTCTAGATGAAAAAAAAAAAAAAAAAAAACCTGTAACATCATGAGATACAACTAAATGAGATATTTTCATATCTTTATATATGAAAATAGTATTCCTACATTGAATTTGAAAGCATCCCAGCCTTGCTCTTCTCCATTAAAATGTGTTTTCATTGTACAATGAACAAGGAATCTTACACTGGAAATTAGAATGAACGCTGTAAGTGTTTCAGAGTCAGCTCATGGTGATTCATTCTTCATCATTTGATGTTAGTCTAAAGCATTGTAGGATTGTAGACACCCAGGATTTGAAAGGAAGAAGGACGAGTTCATTTTACTCTCTTATTTTACCCTTGAAGAAACTAGAATCTTGATGTGCTGTCTCCAAGGTTGGGTAAGAATACCACCACCACCACCACCACCACCACCACCCAGTTGCTGACACTCATGGATAAGGACTCTTAAAGAATGTTATAAAGAGGTTGTCACAGTAGCTCATGAAGTCAGTTTGAAGAAGAAATAAATATGGCTCTGGATGAAATGCCCTTCAGTATGTGATTGAGAGGCAGGGAGGAGGAATGGCCAGAGAAACGCAAGGATGGAAACTTAGTAAGATTCCTCACGTTGCCAATAATACATGGACTCCATTGATCACCCTGTGACTGGGTAGATTTATGAGCACACAGCTTTTGAAGCACCACAGAAGTTTCCCCCAGGTACCCTGGAGAGAAGACAGAAGAAAAAAATACATTGTGTTGGTCAGAAAAAAAAAAAGGTGGGGGGGGGGAGGGGTGATTGTCATGGATCCTCAAACACATAGTCTTTCTTTTTAATTAGAGCATTGATAAATTGTTAGTTAGTATACAATGAAGAGAACTTCAAATCAAACAAGGAAATGTTTTATTTGTAGCTCTAAACTAAAAGGAAAAATAAAGGTGAGATCTGGGAAGTTTCTGATATATATTGGACTATATTTATTAGTATGTAATTTTCCACTGGCAATACTGTTATATTAGTCACTGTTTCACAATAAGCATTTATACTGCATTTTCCCCTCTTACCTAGTCTGTGAATAGACCTGACCTTACATTAATGATGTTAAACATGTTTAGACACTTAACCACAACCTACTCCAAAATCCTTTCCGACAGCAACCTACCAGACAGCCAGTGCCTGTGATAATATCTGAGAGCTGTATGCATTATAAAATTTGTATTCTCCCTTTTGCATAAGCCCAGAAAAATTAATTATTCACATAAAAAGTTTCTGCATAAAAATATGACCTTTAGCATATCTGTCTGATACTATATAAACTTGAAAAATGGTGGGAGTATTTTAAATTGGTGAGATTCTTAGGACATGGATCATCTCCGGGTCTGATACTCATAAGTGTTGTAGTTCATGGTAGCATCTGTAAGAATCAAGTATTTATTATGTTGATAATTAGCTCTGAGTTGGGAGAAGGTAATTTATAGACGCTCCAGGCTCCTTAATTAATGTCACTGGTCCATGGAACAGCTCTCAACCTTCATAATTTTCTGTTTGAGTTACAGTGTAGGAGTTTTAATGGCTGGAAGGTAAGTCCTTCAATGGAAGAGTGAGGAGATAAACCATAGGCATTTAGGTCAATAGAAATGTAACAGTAGCAATCTTATGAGCAGTGTTTAATGGCTAGTAGACTCGTTGTAATGTGCATGAGATTAGAGAATGTAATGTTGGATGTGTTCTTGAGCTGGGAGACACCAATTCTCAGTAAGATACAATAATACAATACTCAGGAGGCAAAAGCAGGTGGATATTGTGAGTTTGAGGCCAGCCTGGGCTACATAGTAAGTTCTAAAACAACCAGGTCTACATAAAGTGATCCTGTCTCAACTAACAATAACAAAAAGAGCCTGTCTCAACTATCAATGACAAAAAGATACAGTGACACTGCAAGTAGTTGAAAAACACCAGTATGTTCAGAACAAAAACAAGCATTTGTCACAGCAGTCAAAATCTTTAACCAGTCAGCCAAGGTATCTATCACTGTACATCTCTCCATCTCCCTAAGTTTTAGCTAGACCTGTTAGAACAGGCCTTTAATCTCAGTTTAGGCAGGAAGATGTCAAGTTCAAGGTATACTTGGGCTACAGAACAAGTTCAGCCTGGGCAACTTAGTGAGAATCTGTCTGGAAATATAAAGCAAAATGAGGCCTGGGGATACACAGTGGTTGAGCTCTTGCCTAGCACGCAAAGCACTCAGTCTCCACCCAATACCACAAAAATAAACAGTGGAGGACAATCCATATCTCAGAGAGCTATTCTGCAATCTAAGGGGATGGTCCTTATAAAGCAGATAATGCAGGGTCAGCATCACATGCCATGTAGTCACTACATCAGCTCATGATGCTGCTCATCCATTCCTCCAGCAATGCTCTCAATTTCAAGTGTCCTGTTCTACTGTCGTAATCAAGTGCCTTTCAGCCCCACTGGTCCTTAGACCATTGCCCAGGTGGCTCATATAGTCCAGGATGACACCTCTTTCTCTAACACCTCCTTTATATAACTTCTCCTCTGTAGTCAGGACTCACTCCTCTCACCCCCTCCAGGTGACTTTCTGTCCCCCTTAAACGTCCAAAGGTAGCTCCTTCTTTTGCATTTCTCTGATGACCTTGAACAACCACGGTAACACCAGCTCTTTTTATACCTCATGTTCACTAATGTCTTTTTAATGACACATGTGGGAATGTGCCTTGTCACACTACTAATTAAAGAATATAATAGTTAAGGTTGAGGTTATGGGGTAGTTATTGTCTGTGGCCTCTAAATTACTCAGTATGACTTCTCTGTGGAATAGTATGTAGAGTGGCATGGGCAGCTGAGTAAGAACCTTTGGATGTAGACAATACCCCATTAGAATGGGCATTTCACTGTTTGTTTGCTGTGTGATTTTGGCTAGTTTGCTCTTCTGCGTCCTTGGATTTTCTTTTCTCTTAAAAATACAAACACACCAGAGAGAACAAGTACTGCTCCGATCTGTGCAGGCAGCCATGTGCAGGGCCACTGCCATCTTGAAAACCCAGAAGCCTTTGGTGGTGGAGAGGAAATGGACTTGTCCCATTTAGAGCTCCTGAGCCTCACACCACAGAAGCAATAAGAGTCCTAAAACTGACTTTTTCAAACACACACACACACACACACACACACACACACACACACAAATACAAATACAAAAAAGGAAAACAAACAAAAAAACAAACACCTTACAGAATTTGGTGAAAAGTAGCTATAATAAGCCTTACATTTCTACTGCATTTCTCAGTTCAAGTGAAGCCTTCATGATACTATTGTTATTATTCAGACTAACAGCAGATCTCTGCTTAACCAGTGAAGAATGATAGCAAACTCTACCTTCTCCCAAAGGAAGATAATGAGTTACTTTATATTTGGCCATCAATGAATCTTTAGGCATCTATTGTGGAAAATTACAAAAATAATGAAGTTTTTTGTAAGACAGAACCTTACAATTAAGCATCTGTAACCATATAAACCATGGTTTCTTAATAACAGTATTTACAATGAGTGAATATAAGACCCCTACCCGCTATGGTGCTACTGAGAGAAACTGATGATCAATAAGTAAATGCCAGTATCATCTTGGGAGTGATACAGGATAGGAGGAAAAGTAGAGCAATGATGGTGAAAAGGTGTCAGGATAACATCTTCAGGTTGGGACCTGAGGATGTTCCCCTTGAAGAAGTGATGTTTGTTCAGAAAGACGGTGAAGTTCAGTGACACAGAAGCCATGTGATTATGTGAGACAGCAGAACCAGAACAGAAGGAGTGAAGGCACTGGGCAGAAGGAACTGAAGGACTCGTGATGGCGTCATGGATTCCTTCCGGTCTTTTAGATTACAATAAAGACTGAGATCTTCCTAAGTAGAGTTGGAAAGCACCACTGTTTTGATAGACATTGCTTGTTTCCTTGAGGGCTCCATAGGGAACAATATCATGGCCATCAGAATGACCTTTAAAATGGTCAGTAACAGACATTGCATGGGACACTGAAGCAGTGAATACCTTGGGCTTTGCTTCAGGAATGTAAAACTCTGCAGCTTCTGTAGAAAAGTCTGGTGACTCCTCCCAAAGCTAGACAGTTGCCACCTTATACAGCAAGTTGGGTGGCCACCCAACAGATTCAGAATCAGGCACTCAGTGATAACGACAGAGTTTTCTCACAGTAGTTAAATAGTGCGTACAATCCACATGCCCATCAGTGGGTGAACAGGCAGGCAAAAAGAAGTGAAATTCTGATTTGTACTACAATATGGGTCGATAAACAAAATGACAAATATTGCACAATTCTACGTCACATTCAATCCTATGAATGAAAGGCCTAGAGTAGGTAAATTTATAGAGACTGAAAGTACAATGGAGTGGTGGGTAGAGTGGCTAGCACCTGAGAGACTGAGGCCAGCCTAGCTACAGGGAGACTATGGAAAAGAGAAAAGAGATGGGAAGAAGGATTGAGGGAGAGAGGAAAGGGGAAGGAAAAGAGATAAAGGAGGGGTTGAGGTGGGAGGGCAGTAGAAATCCCCAGAGGTAAAGGCAAAGATAGGTAACTAGTACACCAGGGGGATGTCTAGGGGAAGGATAAAATGTCTTAGACAGACACACTGGTGATGGTTGGGCAGCAACATAAATATCCTTCTATTACTGGACTGTACACTTAAGAGTGGTTACACATTGAATTGTATGCTATGTACATCTTACGGTAGCACACACAAAAGCCTCAGAGACCGCTACCATGTGGAAACCTGAGTTCCAGTTAATGTAGAAGGAAGCTAGACAAACAGTGAGTATATCAGAAGGACTCATATTTGAGATACATTTGGAGAGTTGAACAGATAGCTACTCTTGACAGGTTGGAAGTGGTGGAAAAGAATACTAATCACAGAGGATTCCTGGTTTTGTTTCAGACTACCAGGGAAACAAGTTATTTCCTGAGGTGGAGAAAACCAAAGAAGCAGAATTGGACTTTTATTTTGTTTCAGATGGATGTGTCTTGATAGTTAACCCAGGCTGACTTCAAAGTTAAGGTTTACCTGCCTCGGTCTCCTGTGTGCTGGGACTGTAGACATGTGCCACCACATCTGGCCCTGGGCATTTTCTATTAGAATTGCCTCCTTGACCCACAAAAGGCAGATCAAACAGTGCATTGCTCATGTGGGAAAGAGAGGTCTTGAGATTTGCCAGTGTGGTTTTGAGAAGACAGACCATGGTGCCTACTGTATGGGACACAGGAGTGATGAACAAGGTCACTCAGGGAAGAAGATGAAGTACAGAGGAAAAGTTACCTGAGGACTGAGCTCAGGACTAACCAGCCTACAGAGGTCCAGAGAGGGGCTGCAACATCAACATGGGATGCATCTCCTAAAATGTCAGCAGATAACTATGGGCCACTGGTCTAGGTACTTGAGCAAACAAATATTGGAAAGGCAGCACCCACCTCTTCATATCTGCATGCTTAGGCTTGTTGCTTGATTGGCTCCAGTTCTCACTGACCTTGTTTAAATGAGTTACATAATTAGCATGAAATGGTAAAGGAACATCAGTCATTTCCCATATACCCACCTAAAAGCATTTCTAGGACCCCACAAAGCCTAGGTATTGTTGTCCTACAGGAAAAGAAACCAAAGCATAGAAAGTCTAGCCATCTTTTAAGACATGACTGAGAACATGTCATCAGGATTCCTGGTTTTGTAGTTCTTAGCTTCCATGGTCCTGACTGTCCACTAGTTCGAGTGGGGTGGCATAGAGACCCCTCAGCCACCTGCCTCAGGCCATGATCAGCTTTCAGAGCCGGTTTCTTTCATCCCCATGTCCTTCCTACACATAAGCACATCTCTCTGAGGTGCTGAAAAACAAACTTCTATAATTAAAACCAATCAGAAAAGCAATCACCTAGTTCATCAAGTATGTAAACTGCCAACCATAAACTCAGCAATATCCCTGGAAGAATTTAATGAGTGTTAATTGACTAAATAAACAAAAACTATGCATTTTTACTCTAATTTTCTTTACAAAGTACCTGGCCTTTAGAATTATACATTGGATAGTGTTTAATGAAATTCCATTACCATTAGGTTTATTTTATGAGCTTTCTTTGATAAAACCCATTCAAGCTATCCCTGAAAATACTTCTTTATTACCTAGTTTGTATGACTCTCTTAAATTATTACTCGTCTGGCAGATGAAAAGAAAGTGCTGCCCTATTGTCTTGGAGACATAAATCTACTGTTTACGCACAGGGTAATTTTTCTCATTAGCTTCTCCTGTGGTGTCTGATTCCCTGTGGCTCAGGTTAATGACATTACTTTTATCCTGGTCACCCAGAATAACCTACCTGAGCCACTTTTCATTCCCCATTATCCAGTCAATCACCAACAACTCACAGCAGGCTTATGGAGTGCCTGGGAGACTGTCCTCTCTGGTTCAGATTTAAGGACATGACTTCAGTCCTTTCCTTCCATGGTAACAGTAGTTGGCTCTCTCACTGATGGAAGCCTTAACTTAAACCACTCCTTCACAAGCAAATCCTGCTTTTCCAGGCCAGAAGTTCCCTCCCAAACCTCATCAAGTAAAGATAAAAACAAAATCATGACATTTTGTGAGATCCTAGAAAATGAGGGCTCATTAAGGAACCATTCAGAGTCCATCTGAGCTGGGCTTGGTCATCCTTGATATACTGGGTCCTCCTCAACCCATTCATCCCATATGAATCCTGCATAGGAGAGAGTTTTGGTCAAGGTTAAATATGTAAGTTATTTTTCCTTCATAATTATCAGTTCTCTCTTCTCTTCTGCCCACTGCTTCCCACAGACACAGCCTCTCACCAAGAGTCAAGACTCATTCTTTGGCGTCCTCCATTAAGCTTGCCCATACAGAACTAGACCCTCCTTCCCTCGACACCCATTGCACTTGATTGCACCTCTCTTTGTCACATATCATTTTTATGGCTTATATAATTATGATTTGCATACACAATAAATTGGAGAAGATGGCATTATCTTCACAGCTGGCACCAGATTCTTCCACAGGAAAACTCTTGATGTGGAAAGTGTGTCTTTGACATGCCTGAAAGTGGACTGTGAGCAGAAGCTATGCGTCCTTTGAATGAGATTTTCTTCCAAGGCTATGGGTAGAGAACGCTGCTGCCTGTGCCAAGGGAAGGAGTTTGTTGTTTTCCTCTTGCTTATACTTGGCATGGGATGAGGGAGAAACCAGAGAAGTGATGAAAAGCAAGGCATTCAAGAAACTGAAGAGAGCCAGAGGCTGGGTTGGACCATCAGAAGCACAGAGGAGCCAAAAAAACATTTCATAAATAGAGGGAGCCCCAAGGCAGAGAGGAGGAGGCCACAAGAGGTTCTCTGCCTCATGGGGAAAAAGAGGCTACTAAACACTCGCATGTCTGCTGTTGTGATTGTCTGGGGGGTGCCAGTTGAAGAAGGTGATGGTTTTAACATCAGAACTAATGCTACAGAGATAGGCCTGAGAAAATAAATCTCTTAGAAATGTACACGCTGCCTGACTGCCATATATCAACAGAAATCTGAGTCATATTTCACATATTTAATGTAGACAAATGACCAAGTGTCACACCTCATTGGATTACAAACTCTCTGATGATGTTTGATATAGACACCTGCTTTCCTGTGATGGACTCACAGGAAATAACTGTTTTATTGAGTCAGTGGCATTAAACTGAAAAATACTTATAAGTAACTGTATTTTACTCCGCTCTTACTGGTTATGTTAGCATAAAAAGGTCAAGTTAAAAAATTAACAGGGCATAAAACATTAATCATCAGTAAATACAGTACGTATTGTTTTTATCTTACTGTAGAGAAGATTTTGCATCCTTTCCATAGGAAAGATGTGATATAGGAAAAGAGATGTGGGCTAGAGCTAATAAGACTCATTGGCCAAGCACTTAGTAATTCCAAGCATCTCATTCTACTGATTTCTCAGTTATGAGACAGCCAATAAGAGTTATCTACTCTGCCAATCTTTACGTAATTTTTATGATAGACTTCTAAGTGTATGTGTGTATAAGCCATTATTACATTGCCCAAGTGTTTCACAGTGACTGAGTGCAGTGTAAACAGCTCAGTACATGTTAAAAGTTAAACAGTATCGAACAATACTCTAAGCCTGACAACTATGGATGGTCTTTTGGCAATAATGGGGGAGAATGAAATTAAGAAAGGCAATAGAGACGTCATTGAAAACTTTGAAAATGCTTACATGTACCTTCTTCTTAGCTGAGTAGCCAGCTGTGCATTTGGTAGGCAGTATGACACCAAAACTTGAATAAAAGGAGATGTTCTGGGTGAGGAGGGCATGTTAGGAACAACTCTGTAGAAATGGGTAATTGCAGAATGCATTTAAAAATAACAGATAAATATTCACAAATGAATGCAACCAACCTAGTAAGGAATGGGTCGAGATATGAATAAAATGTGGAAATCATGCTCAACGGAGACCAGGACACTCCCCAGCTTATCCTATGAAGACAACATTGCCTCAGTACCAAAATGAAAGACATCAAAATAAGCCACAACAGTATGTATTATGGCTACAAACTCAAAAGCCTGCATCAAAACCCAAGTAAACTGATCCAACAGCATGTAGAGAATTGTATACCATAATGAGTGGGATTAAGTGAGA
This sequence comes from Onychomys torridus, assembly GCF_903995425.1. Taxonomy (NCBI): domain Eukaryota; kingdom Metazoa; phylum Chordata; class Mammalia; order Rodentia; family Cricetidae; genus Onychomys; species Onychomys torridus. The sequence goes on along the minus strand of NC_050451.1, from coordinate 87,779,712 downwards.
GCCAGAAGTGAGGCTCTCTTAAGATGAAAACCAGCATTACAAACAACATCAGTAAAAAGAATGACAAAAACCCATGATTATCTCAGTATATGCAGGAAGGCATTTGATAAAATCTAACATCCTTTCATGATTTAAAAAAAAAAAACTTGTCACAGTGAGAATCCAAGGGAATGTCGGCATCCCCATGAGGACCAGGTATGAAAGACTCACACCTAACAGCCAGGATGACAGGATAAAAGATCACCTAGATGAAAGCCTGCAAAGATCAAGACAAAGATGTGCCTTTCACAGCTTTCATGCAACAGTCTAGCCTAGAGCAATTAAAAAATAAATAATAAATCCAGATTACCTCTATTCACAACTGACACGAGAAATTATACATAGAAAATCCTAAAGGGTTTCCCAGAAAACTACTAGGGCTAATGAGTAGGTGCAGTAAAGTAGAAGAACACCAGACCCTGTATACCCTAACAATGGGCCCTCTGAGAATGAACTGAAGGAAATAGCTCCATCTACAATAGCTTGGGATAGAAGAAAGCACCTAGCAGTACATTTAACAAATCTAGTGTAAATTGAACATTAAAAACCCCAAAACATCATTTCAAACATCTATCTTAATGGAGGGTGGGGGTGAGGATGGTTCAGCTAGCAAGGATGCTTGGTTATGAGCCTGACAACCTGTATTAGATGTTGGAAGTCCACATGGTGGAAAAAAGAGAAACAAGTCTCTGGCCTCCACCCTTACCATGCCAGGAGTGTACCCACACAAACAAATGAATAAATGTAAAAGTGAGCTGTAGAGAGTCTCATGTTCATGAGTGAAAATTTTCATGTGAGATAGCAATACTCCAGAAATTGGTCTGCGGGGCCGGAGAGATGAATCTGTACTTACGGGAACTGACTGCTCATCAGAGGCTCAGGGTTCTGGTTCAGTCACCAGCTCCAACAAGGTGGCTCACGACCATCACTAACTCTGGTTTCAGGGGATCTGTTGCCCTCTTCTAGCCTCTGTGGGTACTAGGCACATACAGACATCCAAACAGACAAAACATCCTTATACAGAAAGTACATAACAAAACAAATTGGTTTGCAGATTTTATGCATTTACCATCCAGATTGCAGCCATTTTCTCTTATGTAGAAATTAGTAAACTCCTATATTTTATATGGAAAAAGGGAATAAATTCAGGAAGTTGATATCTCATCTTTCAAAATTTATCTCAAAACTATACAATTAAAACAGTTTGATACAGAGATAGTTACACATATATGTATCAATGTAATACAAGAAAATTATAAGAATAAGCCTTGACAGTTATGGTCAGTTGGTTTCCACAAGAGTCCAGTCAATGAGGAAAGAGTAATATTGTCCACAGAAGTGCTGGGACAGTATATCCACATGTAACAGAATGTATTGGATTTCTTTCCTGTTACTGTGGTTGTGAGACTAGCCTTTAACAGCTGAGCCATCTCTCCAGCCTGGATTACTTTCTTTCTTATGTCATTTATAAACTCAAAATGGATTACAGATTTAAATGCAAGAACTGAAACTTTCAGATGCTGGGCTAGTCAGAACCATCTTAAATACCATGCCCAGCACATACACCACTACAGAAATAATGGGTTGGACTTTCTTACAACGCTGACGATGTCACACTGCAGCCACTGTGAAGCACAGTCATCAGTTCCTCATATATTAAATACAGCTTTAGCAGATGGCAGAGAAGTCCTGCTCTCAGGAATGCAACCAAGAGATCTGAAAACATTTTGATATAAAAACATGTACAGTGTTCACACATGTTAAACAGCAGAAGCACCCATCAGCTAAGGTACATGTGTGAGTGTGTGTGCGTGTGTGTGCGCGCGCATGTGTGTGTGTGTGTGTGTGTGTGTGTGTGTGTGTGTGTGTGTACATGCTGACTTCCAAAAGAAAGGGAGTTTGGGTATTTGCTGAAGCTGGACTAGAGATGGGGTTCAGTGGTAGAACAATTCTCTATTGTCCTAGTATATACAAGGCTCTATGTTAAATCCCCAGCACTAGAAACTAAAATGTAGATGAACTCAGAAAACCATGCTAAATGAAAGAAACATAAACGGCCATGTAATGTTATTCTGTTTGTGTTCAATGTCAAGAAGAGACAAACCCAGAGACAGAAAATGAGTTTGCTGGATAAGGACCCTAATGAGTGTGGGGTTTTCCTTGGAGGTAATGGCAATGTATTGGAACCAAATCGGTAGTACAGTGTTATGTTAGTGATACTTCAGAGTACCTTCTATGGCTTATAAATTATGTCTTCTCAATGTTCCCATAATAAAAACAGGGAGGAGAGCACAAATTTTGGAAATGCAGAGCACATACTGGACACTGGGTCAGTGCTACATCGCTCTTAGTTAATTTTCACTAAGGCCTAGACAGTAGTTACTATTAAATATGAATTTGAGATGTTGGGACCTGAACCCCAGAGATGAAGTATTAAAGACAGCATAGCTAATACATTATGAGCCTTGTGTCATATCTTTATGTTCAGACTACATGGCCTGACTACACGTTCTTTCACAAAAATCAAGATTCTTGTTTTCTTTCAAAGTAATAAAAGCAGCTTATTGGTCATAAAATTTTAGAGGTCCACACATTAAACTGCAGAATCCCCATGGTTTTTTCACTTCACTACATGTTTTTTCCCTTAAATTTTAGAGAGTACCTTATTTTTTTTATTTTTATTTATTTATTTATTTTTTTTTTTTTGCTTTCTTGTCTGATAATAAATCAGCTATTTGGAGTAGGATTTCATGATGTAAATAGTTAAAAATCATTACATAAAAGGCTGGAGACATGGCACAACAGGTTTTCAGGTGACCCAAGCTCAATTCCCACCACCCACATCAGTAGACTCACAACAGCCTACAACTCTAGTTCTAGGGAATCTACTACCTTCTTCTGGCCTCTGTGGCCAGCTACATGTGTGTAAGTGCGTGGGCACAGATACATGCACACACACACACACACACACACACACAAATACAAACTAAATTCTTAATAGAAACTAACTACAAGAAATTAAAATCTTATAGTGTTTGTTCCAAATTGGGTAATCAGTATGAAAAGTAAACAAAATCCCTGGTCTGTTTTGCCTGAGTTTTCTAGCAACCAAAGGAAAAAAAATACACTTTGTGAGACTCAAGGTATATCTGATGAAAAAAGAATAAAAGTGTTACCAAACAGAATCTTAGTTATGAATGGGTCCAGAAGGTGGGTCTCAGGTATAAATGGGTCCAGGAAGTGGGTCTCAGTTATGAATGGGTCCAGGGGGTGGGTTTCTGACTTCAAGTCTGCCACCAGTTAGCAGTATGCCCTTGGAATAGTTATTAATCTTGAAAAGCCTCAGTTTCTTTATCTTCTAAATGTCTTCCAAGTATGAAATTGGGTCATAATAATATATCATCCTAGTGTAGCACCATTAATTTGACATATTACTTGAAGATTAAAGTTTTCATGAAAGGAAAAAAAGAGCAGATAAAAATATCCTTCCCTGTCTGATTTGAAAAGTTTGTTTGTTTGTTTTTTCTGAAATTCAAATATATGACAATTTGGGGGTAGGAACAATAGGTATGTGTGACACACTATAGTTACCCCAATGACAAAAAACTCCTGTGGGAAAGTACCGAGGAGTCCTACTTGGTCTTGTTATTTATGTAGCCCCACATGAGCAATAAAAGCTTTTCAATAATATATGTAAGCTAAGTATGAGGTAGTTAGCTGCTGCCACAGTGTCAGTGCTCATTAATAGAATAAATCTCCAGCGGGACACAGGCCTGGTTAATGAGCAGCATGAAATAGATGGAAGCTTGTTTTGATGGGCATGTCAAAAGTTTTATTTTATTGTTGTGTTAAGTCTCATTGGAACTGCCTATTGGAAAGATCCTATGTCTGTTTTATTATTTAAAACTTGGAATTTCATTCTATCCTGTCTTTGCCTGGAATACATACACGGGCCTGTGTTACTAGTGAAACTGCCTTCTAAGAAGACCCTTCTAATGTGGAAAAATGAGCCACTCACTGTACAATTCAGTCTGAAAGCAAGCAGTGTTCTGGATGATGTCACAGGTCTCAGGGTGGTCCCCAGACTTCTCATTGCCTCCTTTTCCTCTTCAATCTTTCAAATATCTGTTGATAATAGAGAGATATGTATGAGATTATTTCTTCATGCTTGAACAGCTTAAAACTAAGCTGTTATCTTCAGTCAAATAACTCTCTCTCTCTCTCTCTCTCTCTCTCTCTCTCTCTCTCTCTCTCTCTCTCTCTCTCTCTTTCTCTTTCTCTCATTATCTCTTAGATTTAATTTTTTAATGATGGGGTGGGAGTAAGGACATGTGCCCCCAGAGACCAGAAGAGAACATCAAATAGCAAGAGTTAACAGATGGTTCTGAACTGCCCAATATAGGTGCTGAGAACTGAAGTCCAGCCCTCAGCAAGTACCCATTCTTAATCCCTGAGCCATCACCATAAACCCAAGAGAATTAATTCTCTAAACTATCATGATTTTAGAGGATCTCAAAAACCAGTATGGTCAAAACCCCTTGGATAAGAAAGATGTAAGGGCTTGCTCTTCTGTTGGTCTGTATCTTAGTTGTAGAATGCTTGTCTAGGACTCAAGAGGCACGGGATTGAATCCCTAACAATTAACAAATAAGGGTGAATAAACAAGGAAGCAGGAGACAGTAGGATGTAGGCCACAGTGAGTAGGGTAGGGCTTGCCTTAAAGGCATTTGGATTAAAATAATTACCTGTAATCCTACCTTGACCTAGAAGGTTTGTTTTGTTTCATTTCTTTTCTTTTCTTGTAAGTTCTCTTGATCCACCAAGTTACAACTCCTGGCATAAAACTTCAATGCTTTCTGAAGAATCTCTGTAGGAAAGTTCTGGATATTTAAGCAGATTATGTGTCTCCCACGCTGTGGGTGTGTCCTGCATGCTTCAGAAGTTCATATTATTAGTAGAGAGCAGATGTGTCATCCAGTATTATGAAGTGATTTGGTGGGTAGAGTCTTTGCAATGCATGAAGTGTTTTCACAGAAATTGATAGTTGAATAGATCCTTCCTTCCTTCCTTTTGTTGTTCAGAAACAATCCTTTTAATGGCTCATCTAGTTGTATCATAAAGGTTTGGTAATAGGAACAAATATAATAATCATATCTGGTACCATTATTGATTCAGTTTTTTTTAAACATTTTTGTTATCTTTACACCTTTTTTCTTAATACAGCTTCATCTTACTTTGCAAAAACAAGAAGTGTCTAAAGCAGAGAGCTCAGCCTATGGTAGCTTTTTGTATCTGAGTGGTCTAGTGAATGCAGTGTGGGAAAGCCCTTCATGGCAGCTGTTACTGTGAAGTCAATAATGGTACCCTGTGAGTAGTTTCCCAGTTCCTCAGCCTCTCAAGGGACTCACTTCTAATGCCATTATCTTCTTGTCAACTTTGCAAGAGATGCTGTTTATTCAATTAAAACAATAATTAGAAATACATTTAAGGCATATTCTGTTCATCTGAAAAAATGCCAAGTTTAGTTTGCATTCATGAGACGGGGCTTTCTGATGATTTAGACCAGGTAGTATTCTCAATGTATACATTGTGGGAGAATATTAAATTCAGATTCTAACATGAATTGGGGTAATTGCTGAGTCATAGCTACAAGAAGTAGTTACAGTTTCAAATCTGAAAGTTTGGATCTGTTAGGGAACTACACGAAGCAAGGAGGGTGCTTGTGCTACTGAATGTGCTGTGCTGGGGGCAGGGGCAGCTACTGGGGTAGGGACTGGATCTAAATCACACCATTTCCTGGATAACAGCCCAGAAAAAGCATGGACCCGGTTTGGTGGGAGCAGAGTCTGTGACATTGTGGAAGAAACATCTGTAGCTGCCTGGTGGCCTGGGATCCTGGTGTGTGTGTGTGTGTGTGTGTGTGTGTGTGTGTGTGTGTGTGTGTGTGTATTGTCTACTGTGTAAATTCTGGTTAACTTAAAGCCTTGTCTTGCTCAGCTGTGACTTTAATAACGCTTTACCAAGGTGGTGGTTTAATTCACTGACTTGGAATTTGTTCTCTTATCTATTGTAATTTTGACTTTCTGTGGTACCCAATGTCTTATTCAATACAGTTGGGAGGAAAACCCTGGAAGTAGTAGAAAATGTACTGTTGAAACACATGTCCAGTTTCCTTAAGGCAACTTTATTGTTTGCTTCAGTACAACTCAGCTTCCCTTTGGCTATCATTGTAAATGAACAGCAGTGATGGGGGGGGGGGGGGGGGACTTGGCTCATCACGGGTCCTTCTTGATTCATGCCACTGTGGACCTCTGCCTTTAGAAAACATGTCCCTGGGGATGAATGGACACTTCACAGCTACTTTTAAAAAGGATTTTCTGCGGTCAGTGAGATGACTCTGTGGGTAAAGGCTCTTGCTGCCCCCACCCAGTGACCTGTGTTTAATTCCTAGAACCCATGTAGTTGAAGAAAAGAATCAGCTCCTTCAAATTGTCCTCTGATCTCTCCAAGTATACCATAGGATGCACCCCCATATACAGTCAACCAATAAAAAAATTAAAGTATTTAATTAGGTTGAATCATAACAACTTAACCATGTACCTCTCTAGTAGTGCTTACAAAAGAGCCGGCCTTCTAATTCTCAACTGAACGGTGTATTCTTTTGGAGCAAGCAACATTCAGAAGTGCTCCTGTGTGCTATTGCTTCACATAACTGGATTTGAGTAGACATTAATGTGATTAATATTATTTTGTTGCTTTAGTGATCTATCATGCTAGTTTGTGATGTCCATTGCATCTTCCCCCAAAGTGTAAAGTAATAGCCAGCATCAAGCTCTAGAGCCAGCCTCTGGGGTCCACATGTTGACATGCGCTCTGACTTTGTTTGGCTTCACTTCTGGATGCCTCAGCCTCTTCCTGTGCAAGATCGGATACTACTGGTGTGAACTTCACATGGCTCTGAGACTTAGGGAGCAGAGTCTGACACACACTAAGCATTCTGTAGACACTGTTATTGGTGTTCTCAGCAATGCTACTGAGTGTGTGTGTGTGTGTGTGTGTGTGTGTGTGTGTGTGTGTGTGTGTTTGCAGAAATACTGTCAATTACAGTGTTTTCTCCTCCTACTTTTTATGTTTTGATATGTATGTCTTCCTTCTAGCCCAGAAAGGATGTCCTGGCCTTTTTTTCCTTTTCTCTTTCTCTCCTTTCTTTCTGCCTTTCTTTCTTTTCTTTTCTTCCTCTCTTTCTTTCTTCCTTTCTTTTCTTCCTCTCTTTTTTTTCTTTCTTCCTTCCTTCCTTCCTTCCTTTCTTTTGTTCTTTCTCTCTTATCTTTCTTTCTGTCTTTCTTCTTTCTTTCTTTCTTTCTTTCTTTCTTTCTTTCTTTCTTTCTCTCTTTCTTTCTTTCTCCTTTAGGAACTCCACTTTCAGTGGAGGGCACCTCATCACACTGAGGTCACTCATGATAAATGGCCTTTTATTACACTTAACTCTGATTTTTTTTCATGGCAGCCATGCAGTACTTTTGGTTTAAATGGAGCTGTTTCTGAATGTGACTTTCCTGGCCTCCCTGGATTTAATTCTAATTTAACTTGCCACTCTAAGCAGCATTGTGCTGCTGCTGAAGCCATGACACGCTCATTTGTTCTCTCAGGATCCAAAATTACCACATGGCACTTGGAAGGCCCCTCAGGCTGTCTACAACTGCTCTAAGTGGGCTAGCCTTCTGGGAAATGGAAGGGGAATGAAATTACTATTTTTTAACACACAAACATACACACACACATACACATAATTATTTATTGGTGGTGGTGGTGGAGGGTATGTGTGTGTGTGTGTGTGTGTGTGTGTGTGTGTGTGTGTGTACATGGGTATGATGAGGGGGGAGTGTGCATATGCCATACCATACACGGGGAGGTCAGAGGACAATTGTGTGGAATTGTCTCTCCATTTTTAAGTGTGCTTCAGGTATTGAACTCAGATCTCTAGGATTGCTCAGCAACTGCCCTTACCCACTGAGCCATTTGGCCAGCTGCAGTCACTGTTCTTGATGTATTTAGTACTGAAATTGCAAGTACAGTCCCAACAGCCTTATCTCAGCCATTTTGAACATACAAAGATGATTACTAACTATAACTGAAATAATCCTATACCTGAAAGCGTGGGACATGAAGGGCAGAGCAGAAACGCTGAGAGGCTACTGACAGCCCCTTCTGCTACAGACACCCATGCTGTTGGGAAACCCCAGAGTGAGATCCTGTGGGCCAGTGCTCTGGGGGCGGGGTCTCCCTTGGACCCCTTCCTGTTTACCTGGATGCCTGCAGGAGAGGATGTGTTTTTCATGAGCAGCCTCCAACATACATATCACAGTGAATGTGCCACGAGTTAGGACGTCATGCCCCTGGAACTACTGCAAGAACAGTGATGTTTCTCTGCATGTGTTTGTCAATGGTTAACCCTGACTCTCTCATATCCAGTCCCACTTAAAATATGAAGCTTCAGGAAGGAGACAGAGTGAGGACTGGGCATCTGTTATCTGAAGACACAACAATCACACAATCAAATGAGGATTAATTCGTCAGCCCAAAATTATATGTGAAATGCAGCAGGAACACCTTCTAGGCTGTACTAACGTAAAATTACTCAGTACCAGTCCCTTGATAACACAGTACTGAACTTGATCATGGACTGACTCAGCCAAACCCTGTCCACATTGTAGTCCACCTGCAGTGCCTGCTAACAGTGGATTACACCCTGGCTTCCAGACAGTGGCAGCCCTGCGTAACACTGGGATGCCCTAGCCTCCTTCGGCATTCTTAAAGGTCTTCTGAGTGCTGGGTCCTCTCTGACCACAGCCCTACTAGCTTCCTGCAAAGAGACCAAGTAACACCCAGAGGGTCAGCTTAAAGGGCGCTTGGTCTCTATCTGCTGACAGAGCTTGTGCTCTTGAAAACAGGGAAATGGGGACAAAGAGAGGCCACCCAGTGCCCTCAGAACCAGCCTGACTGCATTCCACTCCTCATTCACGCACCTTTAAAAAGCATTTTACACTTTATTGTTGTTGTACCGATTCCTTGACATGGCTCTCCTTCATAACATTTAAAAAATATTGTACTTCAGAAAGAGGAAAACCAAATGCTACACGCTGAGCGTGAAGGCCGTCCACTTGCTTCCTCGCCGTGAAGGAGTTTGCTCCCCCTCTTCAGCCTCTGCTGCCACACAGTTGACTGGCAGATGGATTGTATCACAACAGTATTTCACCATTTGGTAGCTGGTTTGTTTTCAGATTTATTTTTATTTCTCATGGTATACACAAATTCCTAGCAAAATAACTGGCTAAAGTTAACCATAGGCCAAAGTTGTGTAATTGAGTTTGTGTGAGGTGACATTAATATTCTATATGTTAATGTGTAGGAAATACTGTACAAAACAGTATACTTGTTATAGACCTTAAATTTTAACTTAATGGAAACAAATACTATCATTGTCTTGATTTGCGAAAGATGTTAAACATCACACAACACAGTAAAAGACTTTCTTTTATAAGGTTCCTAGTGCCAAAATCTGTATTGATTTTCATGGCTACATATTCAAGAAACGAATTGTGTTTATCATATCAGGGCACACACAGCCTTTCTTGTGCACAGGACTCGTACTCCGTGCTGGAATCACTCTGAGGACTGACTAAAGCTATTCTTTCATGTTGTTTTCACTCTTTTCACAATAGACTTCTGTCCCAGCAACTGAATCAATGACGTGGAAAACCACAAATCCATGTTGACTGGTAATGAAGGCTTTAAAAAGTGGCTTACCCAAGCATAGCCTGTGTTCCTTCACTCTCGTGCAGATCTCAAATTAAACTCGTTGAGGTTCAACAAACAGCACCTATATTTGATCTTAACTACTCTGAACCTTCAGCTGCCTAACCTAAAAAAGTAAACAGGAATATGCTAGAAGGAAATGTTGGAAAGCAGTTGGCTGGAGTAATGGAATATTGTGGTATCAGAAACAGTCCTTGTTCGTCACTTAAGAGATGGGGTTTCAAAATGCAGGGATGCATGCTTGTTGAACCACTACTAGAAGCCATAATTGAGAAGTCAGCAGACTATGACATGTGGGCAATTCCACTATTTTTATAAGGAAAACTTTATTGAAGCTGTGCCCCTTTGTTACCATATGGTCTATAGCTGCTTTCATGATAGAATTTTAGAGTTTATTAATTACAGCATAAGACTTAATGGTCCTTAACTTTGAAATAAAATAGTTCCTACCTAATCCTTTGCAGAAAAAGCTGACCAATCCTTCCTCAAAATTGAAATCAGCATCACAAAAACTGCAATTACTTTATGTGCCTCTAATAAAGAAAACAATGCCAGCTAACCTGTAACTATCCACCAGTTTCAAGAAGCAGTTTCACTTTAGAAGTTTCAAATGTGAAAAAATACATATGAGAATTGAAAAGCTATGGGAGATAACATCCCACTTAAACGATCAACAGTATGTATGTCCACATGGATTAGGCTCAGATGCTTATGTTTAAAAGGTGGGGGACTGAGGGTAGAGATAGAAGAGTTTGAAAAATGTCATCATTGGCATGACTTATGAGGTCTTAAAAGCCCACAATCATATATCATAAATTTCTATGGTTGCAGAAATATACGGACAGTGATGTATTTAAGTACACATGACACGAAAGTAGGCATGAAATTGTGAAGGGGAACAGAGGGGACTTAGACACAGGAGGAGGTTTAGACACAAAGGAGAAGGTGGGTACAGGAGAGATGAACTCACCACACAGTGTATAGCTGTGTGCAAGGGGACCACCATAACGCAGTGCCAGGGACAGTGAATACATAAAGGCAAAGAGTTTTAAGCAGAAAGATCTAAAGAAAACCGACAGTGGCTTTTCTTTGAGAAGAGGTCAAAGGATCAAGGTGATGATACAAGGAGCAAAGGGGCCTCTTTATCTGTAATGTGCAGCTCCCAAAAGAGCTGATTTGATAATGAAAATTTTTTTGCATTTATCTTCTGTGGGGGTGATGTCTGTGTGTGGATGTGCATGCCTGTGCCATGGCATGATCATGAAGCCATAGGGAAAACATACATGAGCAGGTTCTCTCCTTTCACCGTGTGGATTCCAAGGTTCTGACTGGGGCTGTCAGGCTTGGTAGCAAGCGCTCTTACCTGCCAAGCTTCCTCACTGCCTTAATTCCTCTCCAAAACTAATTTTAATTTTGATTTTTAAATCCATGTAGACTAACTAGTCATAAACACATTAAGGCATCTCAAAACAAAAACATCAAAATGGGAAAACCTGAAATGGGAGATCGTGGGGGTGGGGGATGACACAGAATGTCAGTACTGGTAAATGTGTCTTGTAAAAACAGGGATGATTGTTTCTTTAGCCTATTTTAATATAATTTTAGAGAACTTCATGGGTTGCTAATAAAAAGATGAGTCATGTTCTTTCTGTCTCAATCAAAAGAGATTAAGGTTTGAAAAAGGTACATGTAAATGAATTACCTGACATTACAAACTAATCCTGTTTTTCTACTGGGCATTAAAATGAAACAACACGCAAGTCTGGGCCAAACTTCGTAGTTAAAGTCTTTTTTTCTCATAATAGTAGTACAGCTAATCTTTAAAGACCATGTGCTTTATTCCTCACCTCAAAAAAAAAAAAAAAAAAAAAACCACCAAGTAATACGAAAGTTAAATATCAAGTGCTTTTCTCTGCACAGAAACTGCTTGTCATGAGTCACCATGTTGATGTACCGATGCCATTTTCTTTTGCCCCGACCTCAGTTGTTTTGAAATGCGCATTGTGGTTTTGCATGGTTGTATAATGCCGCATGCAGTTCAGATGCCCCTCTTATTGAATGTGTTCCTATTGTTGTTATCTAGAGCAGAGCTTCCTAAAACATTCTCAAGAAAGACTAGACATTCAAAGCTGAGCTGGTACCGTAGCACTCACTGGTAAGGGAGATGTGCGTCCTTGTCTCGGCTGCCACTTGACTTTAGTTTGGGTTTTGTTGCATTTGATTGGCTTGGTGGGCTTGGATTTTTAGAAACTGGTTTCATTACCTCAGGCTCTGACTCCTCCTGCCCTCAGCCTCTCACGTGCTGAGGTCACACACCTGTATCACAGTGCCCGGAAGCATTGCCTTTCTCTCCCTGGAACTCCTTAACCAAGAACAGCCCTGCCGCTTTCTTTAGCTATTGAGACACATCCAGGAGCTGAGAGCAGTGTGTATGGTCATGGAGACCATGAGGCCGCAGAGTCCAAGACCACGTTCTCAGCCTGCTAAGGGCCCAGATGAAGGGCTATGGACCTCTCACCATGTAATGGCTCTCTTTCTTTTTCAGTTCAATCTCACCATTTAGTATTGAGAGCACAAGACGCCAGAGACGATCAGAATCCCCGGACTCCAGGAAGCGGCGCATCCACAGATGTGACTTTGAAGGATGCAACAAAGTATACACAAAAAGTTCTCACCTGAAGGCACACCGGAGAACACACACAGGTATAGTTCCCATGGGCTTCGCAGTGGGGGTCAAGGGGGGGTGAGAAATGACGACAGATCGCCCAGTCATTGGTCTGTGACTGGCATATTTAGAATTTAGTTCATTCCTTCTGTCTTACATACATGTTTTAAATGCTGTGAACAGAAAGAGCTAATCATCTTTCTGGTAATAAACTTGGCTACCTAATAATTATGTAATTGATTGAGTTTAAAAATATTCACAGGGCACCTCCAATAGTAAGTTGAACAAAATTCTTCTTTCCTTCCTTCAAGTAAACATCTAACCTACCACCAACATTAGGTCACCTGTGTTCTGTTTTCAATACTCTTCCTTGTAAGCATCAGAGAAATAAACTTAAAACTCAAAATTTGTATGCACAAAGCACTGAAATGTTTTTAAAACCAGTTCCATAAAATCCAGTAGTTGTTGCATAAGGAGAGGATTTTCAATTCTAGCAGGGAAAGGAAATGGATACAAGTGAATTCTCAAGTTTACCACAATCCAAGTATCCATCCTTAGGTTCACCTCTGCTCCACCCATTTAGAAAGCCCTGCTTGTCATTATTAGCCACTGCCCACAATGTCTTGTTCTGTGTTGTGCAACCATTAGCTGGCATCTCCTGGGTTCCTTCTGAGTTCTCTTAATGGGAGCTGTTGGCAAGGAACAGAGGACAGGAGAAGCAGCCACCATCACTCTGCCTTCCCTAGACAAGTGACTGGTGACTAGAGTCAGTGACACACGAAGAAGCAGATGAAACGGGGAAACAGCCATAGGCTTCGCTGTTGACACAAGCCATGAACAAGCGAGTCTTGTCCAGTGCCTACCGTTGACACAGACCAGACTCCAGCATCGTTCTCTAGGGGGAAACTTCAAATGTAATAGATTCCTGTGTGCCTTTGTAAAAGTGCTCTCCACCCTATCAAAATAACCACGCAAGGCAATCACTTCCCAGATGAAGTAGTAAAATCATTTGAACTGGCCTTCTTTGCTTTTTTTTTTTTTTTTCTTTTCCTCTCTCGTTAATATATCAGTTTGCAAAGACGTGGACCAGAAGCACTAATCAGGCATGCTATCTGAAGGGGCTGAAAAATGGGTGCAACATGCTGTAAGCTCATGAGTTTAATCAGAATCACTCCACTATTGTACCCATGAGCACATCTTGTCATGCTGGTTGTTATTGAGGCTCACTGGGTTTACATCAGCTGTTTACAACTGAGTAAAACTGTTGATGACCCACCCTGCCCAGCACCTTCCAGTACTGTGACAGCTAGCCAACAGGAAGTAAGTTTCCTGGTCAGTACCAACTTGGTTTCTCTATACCCTGTGACCAAAGTATGTGATGACTTTAGCAATGGGGTTGTACTACCAATTACTGATGGGTAACCAAGAACAATGGCAAAAGTTGTGGCGGCCTCAGGAATACCTATGGTCAACCCAAGGAAAAATATCCCTCCCATACCTGACACTGGACTCTGTATTTGGTAACCTGTGACTCCAGCAAGAAGTAGCATCTCATGTGGAGGGAAAGTCCTATTAAACAGGAAGGAATCGAGAGAATGGAAATTGCCTTACTGCTTTACCAGTCTTTTGGATGCTTCTAAACAATTCCCATTGCCTGGTCCTGGAGTTTCGGGTTTCTGATTGCCTCTCCCATGCTTCCGCTCTGCTACCAGTCCCTTGCCCCTTTCTACTTAACTCTCTGCTCTTCACTGTCCTTTGGTTGTGAACTTCCTCATGAAAAGCTTTCACCTGTTTCTCAGGCACTACTTCTAGTTTTGTGGTTTGTTTATCTAGTTCTTGCAGTTCTGGGAATTGAACCCACATCATTGCACATGGTACCAAGAGATGGAGCTCCATCCTCAGCCCAGTGGACCATTTTTAAATCACCTGCTTCATCATTAAGCCAAAGAAATGAGCATAAAGACATGGAAGTCCACAAGTATCTTCTATTAGCAGATAATAAACACAAATAATAGCAGAAAGTGTCATTGGGCCATGGTCACTGATTGTTATGGGGCAATTTCTACACGCACATACATAAATTGTCTTCAGTGAGTCATCACATATGTTAGCTGTTCCCATTCTCCTTGAGCTTTCTGGAATATATATTAGCCTCATTTTCACACAGACCACTTATTCAGTGGAACACAGTGAAAGAGGGGAGGGTTTTTAATCACATATGATTAAAGGACTTGCTTCCCCAGCACTATTGGATTTCATCTTACAGGTTTTAACATACACTAAGCGAGTACAAGAGATGTCATTTATTCACTACAGTTCAAAGCAACATAAACCTTGAATGCTGAAGCTGGATTAATGAGCTTGACTTATTGAAAAGATGACCTCATAGACTTTGAAGGTCACAGTGGCCTTAGACATAACAGCACAGAGTATGTTTTCTAATTAGAGGGAGCCCTTGCCTGTCACTTCTCACAGGAACAAGTCTCGGCTCTGCTGTTCTCCGCACACTTGCACATCCTTTATCTTGTTCGGTCTGCATAGCGACCTGGGAGCTGCAGCTGTTGAGATCTTTTTCATGTGAGCACTGCTGCCCCAACACCACGTCTCCCACCTCCCCTTATAAACGTGCAGTCACAGCTTAGTTGTCAGCAAGACATTGGGTGCAGTTTGAAGACAGACTCCTGTTCTCTGGCAGCTTGTATCCATCTTTTATGGTGCAGTTTGGGGCATTCAGACGAATGAGAACCCCTCAAATGATCATACATTTGCTGTCACTGGCTGGTTCTAGTGGTCTTCTCGACTCCACCGTGAGCCACAGCATCTTCTGATCCCCAAATAGACACTCCACATTTTGTCTGCCATGCCTTGTCACACTGAAGGTTTGTGGCCCTTATATGTTGAGGGAAAAGATCTTTATAAACTTCTCTTAGTGTGTACAATATACATTTAAGTCTTCTGGGAGTTAACTCTGTAGGGCCATCTCAATCAAGAAATGCTGCCAATGAGATCTAGTGTATCCATTGTAGTAGACACTGATTTCTTTCTACTAGGCTTGTAATGCTGGAACTGTCCCTGAAATGACTGCCTTGGGAGTGATGTTGAGGCAAAGGACAAACTTGCTAGTCTGGGAGTTCCTATATACATTTTTCCAATCTAGAATCTAAGTATTATAAGCCCACTGTAGTGACTTGATTTTAATATGTTGAACTCAATAAGCTGGAAGGCTCTGAATGGTACCTCCCCCAACCATCTCTCCTTCAGTTTCTCCATCTTTGCCAATTAATTGATAGATAGAGTGACCATGACAAATGCAAAGAAAATGCCAAGCTGTAATCCTAAAGACCTCCATAGGACAAGCTGTTACTTCTTTAAAATAGCTAGCTATGCTGCCTCTAATCTGCATCAATATATCTCTGCTAGATTCCTGCTTAAAACCCAAAACGTATCAAATCCATTCACACACTTAGCAGAAAATTGGTGATAGCCAGCCCTCTGTATCCAAAAGGTCTGCTTCTGTGCAATCACCTCACCTGGGGTTGTCCTCAACGTCTGTGGGCCATTTCTTGTCGGTGCTTTCTCAGCAGAATGTACAGCAGCTGTGGGCAGTATTTGCATTGTGTCAGGTATTGTAACTAACTAGATCTTATCTGAGGTGCACAGGAAGATGTGTGGAGGTGAAATGCAAATGTTTCACTGGTTTCTATCTTCCACCTTGAGCTTGAGTTTTGTTATCTAAGGGGGCTGGGGCTGGGGCAGGAGCCAGTTCCCTGGTACTAAGGGACAACTTTAGTCTGTGCAGTCATTGTCTTCATCATCAAATCGAAAGAAGAATAAAATTTGGTTAACTTGTTGGAACTGGTGTCAAGTGATCCTAGGCTAGCTTATAATTTATAATTATACACAAGATTTCATAACCTGCTGAGTAAAATGGCATCCACACTGGTTCTATAGAAATTCAGGCTGGCTTGCATGCTTTTCATAAACATCTTCTTTGCCTTACCTTTGCTTCAGGCATGTTGAGTAAGATCCTTATGTGTGACCAATAATACTTAATGTGGAGTTTGGGATTATAACAGATGACTTATGAAATCCAAGCACGCTATGGGAGGGAGCAAGCTGCAATGGGAAACTTTAAGACTGTCACAGTAATTTTCCTGTTAATACTTAAACTTTCTGCACTTTATTAGTGCCTGATCAGTTGGGAATTTCCTCAGGACTTAGAGATGTAAACACTTGGAGGGATTCAGAAGAAAAGACCCTTTCAAGAGAATTAGCAATAAACACACAGTTAAAGAAGTATTTGGAGGTGGACATTAAAATTTAAAAATAATTGACTATATTTTGTTGTTGTGCAGCGTAGGTGAAAACACAGATATGTTAGCAGGTATTTCGACATGTTGTCATTGTAGCAACACCTGTGGAGGCTGCATTGTGAAAGGAACATTACAGAGGAGAACATGTAGCTCGAGCCACATCACACATTTGCCAGCAGCCCTGTTGTTCATATCTTCTCCTCTGTATTTATATCTTCCACCCAATGATGTGTGCAGGATGTTTACATGAAAATGCAGGTTTAAGTTCATGGAGTTATATTTGTGCTATGAATAACTACCGTTGGTTTTCTTTATTTAAAGATCGTGCATGGTTTATTAAATTATCTAAGAATGTATTTTAAAAGAAAATATGAGTATTATTCAGAATGCTCACCAGTGTCTAACGCAGTGGTTCTCAACCTGTGGGTCGAGACACCTTTGCGAGTAGAATGAACCTTTCACAGAGGTTGCCTAATACCATAGGAAAACAGACATTTACATTAAGATTCAAAACACTAGCAAAATTACACATATGAAGTAGCAACAAAAAATTGTATGGTTGGGGGTCACCACAGCATGGAGAACTGTGTTAAAGGGCCACAGCATTAGGAAAGTTGAGAACCACTGAAGGCTTAAGAGCTCTAGTGATTTCTGTTCTTTAACACACAGGTGTCAGGAATTCTTACAGCCACTAGATGGGGCACTAGACTCAGATGTTGCAGCTAGTCTAAGTGGGAAACTTGTCTGCCCTAGCGTGTGACACACTAAAATAAAACATGACCATCAGTGTTCTACAGAACATATAGATTTAGTGATGAGTGAAAGACAGAGTTAAGCTTCAAACTGAGTTTTTAAAAGTAACTTCAACATAGAATTTTTTTCTCTTTCAAACGAGTTGAAATATTTCGTATTATAAATCAACACTGTGCCTCTGTCATCAATCTGGGCTACATAGGCCAGTCTTGTTTAATGTTCATTAAAATTTATATGAAAAGGAAGTTGCTGAACATGGGGTGGATACGTTCCTCATTTATCTGACTTCATCCGAAGTTTACTTATAGATGCTTGAAACTATTAATCAATGCTGATTTAAGTCTCTAATATCTGTCTTCTTTACCTTTAAAGAGAAACTGTACACTAATTAATAACACCCCCTTGATGAAAGAAGCATGTGCTGTAACTGGATCATCTGTTATTTATAAATTACATGTGGCGATGCACGGAAGATTCACTTCTGCCTCCCACACACAGGGATCCTCAGTGGCTGCACATTCCACGGATTCTCACTTTTCCTTGAACTCATCAGTTCTGACTGCTATTCGTGCATTTCTTTCTTCTGAATTGGCAACTCTGTTTTTTACTGAATGAGATTCTAAAGTGGCTTGGGGAGATTCTGTGACAGCCATATGTCCTGGTGGCCTTTGGGTCTACTTTCAGATATATATGATGCTCTTGTTCCAGTATTTGTGCCATTGATGCATAGCTCATATTACATCGAACTCCATTTTTTGGACACCCCCCAACCCAATATCTATTAGAAAAAGCACAGGACCTAGTGATGTTGCCAAGGTATCATCTAAATCCTAACTGATTCTTCTCAGGGTATATCTTCTCTTAGTAAGTAGTTTGTAAGTCCTGATCAAAGAGTTCCTGAGTATGAGCTGTATAATTGTCTTAGTCTGTTTTCTGCTGCTGGTAGTACAGTATCATAGACTGTGCAAGTTTTAAGGAAATGAGGTTGGTCATGATTATAAGTCTAGTCCAAAGTTGAAGGGCTATATCAGATGGTGGTCTTCTTGGTGTCTGAGTCCTGAGGTGGCAGGCACAGGACAGGAGACGAGGCTTGGCCACACTGGCTTTTATAGCAGAACCACTTTAGCTACCTTCCTCAGTTAACTGATTCCCATGTGCAGACTACACTTGTTGACGGTCTTACATCTTCCTACCCCTAATGTCTCACAGTGAGGATTAAACTACAGCATGTGTTTGGGTTTTTTGGTTGTTGAAGAGGAGGTCAGGGTGCAAATAATACCCAAACTACAGCAAAGTGTGCTGAGAAATAAAAAATAAAATAAAACAAAACAGGAAATTGGAAGGCAAGAAACAAAAGTTTGCATCTATCTTTAGCCCATAACTGGTAAGCTTGGAGCAGCTCCCTAAGGCATGGGAATCTTAGATTTTCTTTTTTAGCTTCATACACAGATGTAGTAAGTCTCATTACATATCTATGACTCAGGACATCAGTTTTATAACCCAAGTAAATACAACGATAACACATCATAGGCATTCAGTAGTTGTGTGCCGAAGTGGATCCACTGTAGAAACATGTCATTGTGAGCATATGACTATAATTAAATACCTTTACATGGGACTCTAATAGATTTAATATGTATAGGTTGTAGTTGCGTGGGGGTAAAGCCGATCATCATTTTGTAAACATAGTGTGTTGCTGTTATGGTGCATAAACAATTATTTAAGGGATATAGACTTTACATCCTCACTAAAACAGTTCAGTTTTCTATTTGAAAGGCCATGTGCATAGATTGAACTCATGGTTGAACATTTTCTGCATCCCTATGGAATGACTTCCTGAAGGCCAGAAAGAGTCTTGCACCTTATTTGATGAGTTTGCTCGTAAGCAGTGTAGATAGCTCATGAAGCAGCCATGAAAGAGCAAGCATGCCACAGCTCCTGGTCCTAGCTGGAGTACTGCCTGGGTCTGCAGATGAGCCTGGATATATACAGCTCATTCTGATATTATCCTCCAGCCTGAAATATCTGCCCACCTGACTCTTTTCCTCCTAGTTCTTCGGTCAGTAACTTCCATTCATTTCCCCAAATGCCTCAATGTCACCAGGCCAATAAAGCTCTTTGACCCCTACCCTATTCCCCAGCAAGCCAGGTGTGTTGCCTGATATGCAGATGTGGTGGTAGAAAGGCTTATGAGAAAAACTGAGGCAAAGGGAACCACATTCAAGACACCTGACAAGATGTGAGGATAAAGGAGAGGAAGGCTGAGGATATCCAGTATGTGTGCCTAGGATACTTGTGCACAGAGAGATGCCACATGGAGGGGGCTGACATTTCTCTGTCCCCAAAAAGGCAAGCACAAGCTATGCAAGGGTTACACTCCTCATCGGCTGTGTAAATCCCAGGAACGCACGGAGTCAGGTGAGAACACCAGCCCAGGGTCAAGCTGAGGACGCAGTGCGGTGAGGCCCTGGCTGCTCCTGGGTCCCTGTTATTGCCATTCCACCCAGTCTCAGACAAGTTCCCAAACCTGCCGGCCCATCTCTGCCCTAGAGCCACCATCCCTTGCTCGCTTGTATGGCAGCACATACCTACTTACTTAGCATGAGCTACTCGGGTGCCTTGGAGTGACAAGATGGCAAGAGGCCTGACGGGTGGTGTGTCTTGGAGGCTCTTCACTGATGACTGGCCTTCCTCCCTGGTCTATGAAAATGTTGCATGTTAAAAGACCAGTGAGAAGACCTGGACCAGGAGCATTAATCACTAGATGCAGCCAGACAAGCTGCTCTGGAGTGCTTGTTCAGCACACAACTCTGCATACTAATACACGGGACAGAAAAAGGAAGACAAGAGTGTCTACATCCCATGAGTGAGACAGCCACATCGACACATATCTTCCATGGGGAAGAGACTGGCAGAGGGAGAAGGGCCTTGTCTGTGCAAGTTGCCCTGGTGGCTCAGAGGGAGGATCCGGGGTCATCATGGTGGGTACCCGCCTTTGCAAACAAGGACTTCCCATTGCCACCTCAAAGGAGGGAACCTCTGCAGCTATTTTCCATCTAGATTTATCTCAATATGCTTTGAAAGTGCTACAAATATTGTACTGTTTTCACTAAAGGGAGTTTTCTTGACCCATCAGAAAGCTACTGTCTAGAATCAAATTGTGCCTGAGATCTACAGTGATCCAAATGCCCACACCTATATTGTACATATTTGATTGAATTTTATTCTAAAATCCATATTATACTGAATTGCTATTTTTAAAGTTGATCTTCTACATACACTTAAAGGCTTGTAAAACCACCTGCCAATGAGTCTCTCTGTTTAATAACACCTTACAAAGTGAATTTTGCTTCTGAATTTTATTTATGTGAGCACATACATCATCAGTTAAAATTGCTGAGATATTTATGGACCCTTCTTTCACTTAGAGCTCTGTTTTATCTTTACATTTATCAAAGTTATGGGAAGAGAAGAATGTGGGGTAATACCTCATCTCCAGCCTTTGCACTTTCTCATGTTCTATCTGAGAATCAAACATTTTGATTATTAATCACCTTATCCTGAATGGTAGGAGTACTAGTTACTAAAATAGATTTTTTGTGGTTTTTAATAGAATTATTAAACACAGTACTTATTACAAAGGTAATATAGAACTGTAGCTTAGAAGAACATATATTCACCATGAAAGAATATGACAAGGGTTTATTTGTGATACTCATTTCAATTAAGTCTTTATAGTTAAGAATAAGCTTATTATCATAAAGGTTATAATACTGCTCATCTGAGTAAGAATGAACAGCTAGGACGATATCTTGGTCCATAAAGTCCTCATTGGTGCATAAGGTCCCAAGTTCTATCCTCAGAAGCCATGTAAAAGCCAAGTGCAGTGGCACATGCCTCTTATCCAGTGCTAGACAGACAGAAACTGGAAGGTTCCTGTGGCCTGCTGCTCAGCTGGTCTAGCTAAATCTGTGAGCTCAAAGTTCAAGGAGAGACTGTCTCAAATACTAAGGTGGAAAAGGGGGCTGAAGAGAGAGGTGGCTCAGTGGTTAAGAGTGCTTACTGCTCTTGCAGAGGATCTGGGTTCAGTTCTCAACACTCACAAGGCAGCTCACAACTGCCCTTGACTCCAATTCCCAGGGTCTGATACCTTCTTCTGGCTTCTGCATGCTCCCGTATTCATGTGGTACATATAAACTCATATAGGCACATATAAACACATATAAGCATAACAAATAAATATATTCTTAAAAGAAAGGTGGAGAACAATTGAGAAAAATACTTCAAGCAACATATTCACACACCAATATAGATTGCTTTTTGTTAACTCTTGCATGTCCTAGATTTTATATTTTTATTATTATTTTGTATTTGTATTATTCAGTTAATTATTAGCATAAAACTCTGTATTTAGCCCTGGGGATACAGTGATGAAGAGATTACAAAACCATGTTCAGTATCACAGTAATTTCAATGGGCAGATGAGATAACCTTCCATCACGGTGCAGAGTGAGGAAAGTCTTTATGAAGGTGTGCTTCACATATTGTGGGGTGGGAAAAACTGTACAGATGAGAAGATAAAAGCATCAAAAATCTTGTGAAATATTGATGGAGCAGCCTAATGAAGAGGAGGCTTCTGCAACAGAAACTGAAGAAAATGTAATCAAGGTATGCCAAGATGTGATGATCTTTCAGGAAGACTTCATTCAAGGAACATAACATTGTAGTGTTCATTAACACTACAGAGAAAGAGGCAAAAAGGAATATCAGGTCAAAGTCAGCCTGGGTTACACAGCAAGATTCTAACTCAAAAAAAAAAAAAAAGTTGAAAAAAAAAAAATCTTAGTGCGGAAGACCTAGAATAGCCAAAACAATCCTGAATAACAAAAACATTTCTGGAGGCATCGCTATCCTGACTTCAAGTTATACTGCAGAACACTGAAATAAAACAGCATAATGGCATATAAATAAATGCCTTAACCAATAAAATAAAATTGAGAACCCAGATATAAGTTCACGTTCCTACAGCTACCTGATTTTTGACAAAGAAACCAGAAATACACCATGGAGAGAAGACAGCATTTTCAACAAGTAGTGCTGATGTTGATCAAACTGGATAGATACACACAGAAGAGTAATCCCAGATCATTATCTCTCACCCTGCATAAAACCAACCTCCAATGGATAAAGGACTTCAGCATAAAACCTGGTACCCTTTACTATGGAAAACTCCATCAAGTACTGACCCCAACTGCAACTGCTGCACCAGATACGGTGCCCTAACTTGAGCAGATGAACACATCTCCTGGTATGTAGCATGTAGCTAGCAGTCTAGAAAATACCTTGTTTCCAATACCTGGCCAACAGTATTCCTTTACAGTTTTGCCTCAAGGATATATTAATTTTCCAGCCCTGTGTCCTAACATAGTTCAAAATAATCTTGATCATCTGTCTCTTCCACAAAATATTATGTTGGTCCACTATGTTGATATCATTGTGATGATTGGACCGAATGAGCAGGAGGTAGCTACCGCTTTGAACTTGTAGGTCACACATGAGCATCAGAGGATGGAAAATAAATCCAACCAAAATTCAAGGATCTTATACCTCAGTGAAATTCTTGGGAGTCCTGTGGTGTAGCTCATGCAGAGATAATCCTCCTAAGGTGAAGGATGAGTTAATATACCTGGTCCCTCCCACCACCAAGAAAGAAGTACGTGGTTAGTGGGCCTATTTGGAATCTGGACAGAGCACATCCCATACTTGGGCATGTTATTCTGCCCTATACACCAAGTGACTCAGAAAGCTGCCAGCCTTGAGTTGGGCATGGAAGAGAAGGCTCTTCCATAGGTCCAGGCTGCTATACAGGCTACTGTACAACTTAGACCATATGATCCATCAGACCTGATTGAACTTGAGGTGTCAGTGGCAGATAGGGATGCTGTTTGGAGCCTTTGGCAGGCCTCTATAGGTGAATCACAGAAGAGACCTTTGGGATTTTGGAGCAAGGCTTTACAATCATCAGCAGACAACCATTCTCCTTTGAGAAACTCCTCTTGGCCTGTTATTGGGCCTTAGTGGAAACTGAAGGTTTTGCAATGGGCCAACCTAAGTTGCTCATCATGAGCTGAGCATTATCAGACCCACCAAGCCATGAAGTAGGATGTTTACAGAAGCAATCTGTTATCAAATGGAAGTGGTATGTTTGTGATTGGACCCAATCAGGTCCTGAAAGCACAAGCAGGTTATATGAAGAAGCTGCCCATGTGTCAATGGTTTCTACTTCTGTTATGATGCCATCTTCTACCAAGCATTCACCTATAGAATCATGGGGTAAGTCCTATGATCAGATGACTAAGGAAGAGAAGACAAGGGCCTGGTTTACTGATGGTTCTGCACATTATACAGGCACCTCCCAAAAGTGGACAGCAACAGTATTACAACCCCTTTCTGAGACAACCCTGAAAGACACCAGCAAAGGGAAATCTTCACAGTGAGCAAAGCTTCAGGCAGTACACAAGGTCACATGTTTCATTTGGGAGGAGAACTAGCCAGACCTGTGATTGTTTACTGGTTCATGGGCTGTAGCCAATGGATTGGCTGGATGGTCAGGAACTGGGAAAGAGTCTGATTGGAAACCAAGTGACAAAGACATCTGGGGAAGTAGTATGTGGATAGATCTCACCAAATGAGAGAAGAAGGTGAAGATTCTTGTGTCCCATAGAACTGATTATCAAAAGGCCACTTTACCTGAGGAGTTCAATAATCAAACAAAAAGGATGAGATGACCTAGTCTGTGGACAGACAGCCTCACTCCCCAGCCATCCCTGCCATTGCCTAATGAACCTATGAACAAATCCATGCTACCACTCGCCAAGGCTGGCCTGGCTACAGATGCTGCTGAGTGCCAGATCTTTCAGCAGGAGAGACCAACATTGAACCCCAAATATGGCATCATTCCCTGGGGTGACCATGGAGTGATCTAGTGACAGGTTTACTACATTGGACCATACTGGAATAGATAGTCATTCTGGTTATGGATTTGCCTTTCCTGCATGTGATGCATCTGCCATAACTACCATCTGTGGATTTACCGCACGCCTTATTCACCATCATGGCATTCCACATGGTGTTGCTTCTGACCAAGGATCTCATTTCCCATCCAGAGCAGTGTAACGATGAGCTCACAGTCATGGAATGCACTCATCTTCCTATGTTCCCTGCCATTCTGAAGTGGTTGGCCTGATAGAAAGATGGGAAGGTCTTTTGAAGAAATAGCTACATCACTAATTGGGTAGCCGTAGCCTGGAGGGCTGGGGTCGGCTTCTCCAGAAGGTTAGTGTATGCCTTGACTTAGTGTCCAGTATGTGGTATGTTTTCCCCACAGCCAGGATCCATGTGTCCAGGAGTCAAGGGATGGAAAGAGAATAGTTTTCTCACGATCACTCGTAGTGACCCCCCTAGAAAAAAACTTGCTTCCTGGTCCCGTGACCTTAAGCTCTGCTGTTCTACAAGTTTTGGTTCCAGAGAGGGGGCACTCCTGCCAGGAGACACAACAGACATTGCATTGAACTGGAAGCTTGGATATCCCCCTGGTCACTCTGGGCTTCTGACGCCCTTAAGCCAATAGGCTAAGACATGAATAAGAGTGTTGGAGTGGGGGGTGGTGGTTGATGCAGATTACCATGGGAAAATAGGGTTGCTTCTCTGAAAGATTGTCTGAAGTGCAGGAGATCCTTTGGAGAGTCTCTTGTACTACCCATATTCTGTGATTAAAGTCAATTGGAAACTACAAAATCCAGGCAGGGTAACAAAGAGCACAGACCCTTCAGGAATGAAAGTATAGGTCACTCCTCTGGAAAAAGAACCAAGACCTCCTGAGATGCTTGCTGAGGGTAGAAGAAATGCCAAATGGGTAGTAGAGGAAGGCAGTTATAAATATCAACTAAGGTGATATAACCAGTAGCAGAATCAAGAATTGTAATTGACATGAGTTTTATGTCATATTTTTTAAAAGACTATGTATGTATGGATATTTATGTTTTCTTTCCTCAATTTCCTTATCATGAAATGTAACATCAATTAAAATAATATCAGTAGTTGTTATATATAAGTTTTGAGATACCAAGAGGCTGCCCCTCACAGGACATAGCCTCTTATTCTAAAATTATAATGTGTTCTCAGTTGTACAAGGATGGTTATATTATGTTAGGCATAATTATGATCTAAAGTTGACAAAGGGTAAATTTGTGATGGCTATTCTTGGCTGCCATCTTGACTACATCTGGAATTAACTAAAACCCATTGGACTAGTATGCCTTTGAGGGATTTTTTTCTTAATTAAATTATTTGAAGTGGGAAGAGCCACTTTTCATCCAGATCTTTTGGGCTGAGAAGACACACTTTTCATCTAGATCTTTTGGGCTAAGACCATCTCAGATGGTCTTTAGTATACATCAGAATCCCAAAGTAGACTCTAATGCTGGTGAAGGAATGGACTTACCAGCAAGGGCAAGCAGACAAAGAGAAAAAGCTTGTCTTTTGTGTCCTTAACAGAGGCTGTTACCGAAGGTATAGCCTGAATTAAAGGGGGATCTTCCCACTTCAAAAGATCTGGATGAAAAGTGTGCTGTGGGATGTTCAAGTATGTCAAATGTATTGCTCTGATTGGTTAAGATTAAACACTGATTGGCCAGTAGCCAGGCAGGAAGTATAGGTGGGACAAACAGAGAAGAGAATTGTGGGAAGTAGGAGGTAGAGGAGGAGAGACCTGCCAGCCACTGCCATGACAAGCGAGATGTCAGGTACAGGTAAGCCAAGAGCCATGTGACAAAGTATAGATTAATAGAAATGGGCTAAATATAAGAGTAAGAGCTAAACAATGGCAGGCCTGAGCTAATGGCCAAACAGTTTAAATTATATAAGCATCTGTGTGTTTATTTTATAAGTGGGCTACCAGACTGCTGGGGCTTAGTGGGACCTGGAAAAAAACTCTCCAGCTGCAAATGCCTAAAATGATATAACTATCTCACATACAATCACCAATGCCTTATACATTTAACCAGGTCATAATTATGCCTAACATGATATAACCATCCTTGTACAACTGAAAACACATTATAATTTTTTAAAATGTTCAACATCCTTAACCATCAAGATAATGCTGGTTAAAACTACTTTGAAATTTCATCTTAACCATAAGATTTTACCTTATGGGTCAGAGTGGCAACTGACAGCAAATGTTGACATCTGTTTAGGGAAAGGGGAGCATCTATTCACTGTCGTGGGGGTGCCACTATGTAAATTAGTGTGGTCGGTCCTCTAAGAGCTAGAAGTACACCTACGACATGATCCACCTGTACCACTCCTGGGCATATTCCCAAAAGACTTCATATTTTGGTACACACACTTTCTCATCTTTGTTTATTGCTCCTCTATTCACACTAGCTAGGAAGTAGAAACAGCCTAGATGTCCAGAAACTGATAAATGAATAATGAAAATATGGTAGGTATATGTATACAATATGACATTATTCAGCTGTAAAGACAAATGGAATTCTTAGGTGAATAAATGAGGCTGGAACACATTATACTGAATTAGGCAAGCCAGACCCATAACGATGCATGCCACATATTCTCCATCATATGTGATTGAATCTTTAAATATGTGTGTTTAAATCTGAGTACCCATAGGAAGCATGAAAATAATAAGACACCATATGGGAGATTTCAAGGGAATGGAGATAGATACAGGTAGCGGGAAGGATGAGAAGAGAAT
Organism: Onychomys torridus; assembly: GCF_903995425.1. Taxonomy (NCBI): domain Eukaryota; kingdom Metazoa; phylum Chordata; class Mammalia; order Rodentia; family Cricetidae; genus Onychomys; species Onychomys torridus. The sequence goes on along the minus strand of NC_050451.1, from coordinate 87,752,348 downwards.
AATGAAACAGGAAGGGTTAAATGGAGTGAAGGTCAAGAGGACATGACAGAGGAGGTAGAACAGAGAGGAACTGCTAATCTTGGAGATCTTTGAAAGCGCCTACTTTCAAATATGGAAACCTACTGCAGATACTTCATAAATGTGTTCATATGCATATACTATAGGAGTCTGAACTGGGGGGACACCTTAGGCTGTCAAATAAAAACCCCAGTGCCATGGGCTACCTCTTTTGGAATTGTTGTTCTGTGGGTTCCTAGGGCTCCTGTCTCAAACATCACAGGCTACTGCCATTGTTTATATTGCCTTCCCAAACTTGATGGTAAGGCCCTATCACTGCCGACACCTCATGCTTGAGTAACAGAACATGGAGAGATCGTGCTGGTACCTACCTACAAACTTTACCTCTACTGTCTAGCTTTCATATTGCCAGAGGCGTGTATGAATGATGGTTCAATACAGAGCAGACAGTAAACAGAAGGAAATGGGACATAGTGCACAGTCATGGAACCACCAAAATCAATCCTGGTAAAAGGTGACAAAGGCTAAGGAGAGATAGACCACTCCTGTGGGGCTGAATGGAGAGGGCTGCTGGACAGGCATTTGGAAGACAGAACTGGTACCTGTCACAATCGTGGTGGGGCAGATAGAGAATACACACACACACACACACACACACACACACACACACACACACTTCTGCATACAAAATCTCTTCACCAAAGACATTTGGGACTTGGGATGGGTGTAGATAAGCTTACCCCTTTCCTACAGCAATGTAGGAGGAGGGGCATGTTATTGAAGTGGTAGGTACTGAATAAGGTTTCGGTCATCTGAGATGGCTTTGAGGCCCACAGTTGAAATTGTCCTATACCATCCCTGGTACTTAGAAGGGAGACTTAGGAAGTAGACACTTAGGATTTCCCTGGTTGGTTACAGCAGAGACTGTGAGAATGGGAGGGGGTGGTAAGTGAGAAGAAAAACTCAAAGACTTGGCACACGTTTATGTGACAGGTTAAGAAGAGTTCTCTGCAAAAGAAACTTAAGAAAAGGGAACCAGACACATAGCAAATAAGTGTTGTCACCCCATCGAAATATAAGCTCAGAACAGCCAAATAAAACAACGTCCTTTGACCTTGAACTTTTTACTTTCTGTAAAGTACATTTTATTAGAGAATATTTTCGTTCATTAATGTTTGCTTTCTGGGTGAGAAGGCTAGACTGTGTGTGAAGAGTACTGTATATCCAGTAAGTCGTAACGCAGGCCCTTGTCTGCCAGTCCAGTTCTGACCAGATATCCTGGCTTATTAAAGCCGTACTTGAAGTTTGGAGTGGCAGCGTAGAAAGTGGCTGAGACAGCTGGATGCCCAAGTGAAGCAGGGCTAGCTACTGCAACTGCCAGGATAGAAAGCCGTCAAGGTCAAACGTGTGCAAATCGTAAAATGACTGGGAAAATCCAGGCTGTGGGAAGTGGCATATGTTCATATGTTCTGGCAAATGCTATTGTTGTCAAGGTTTGCCTTTCTAGAATGGCATGGGGAAGACACAGGAGCTCACTTAGTCCTATTCACACACAATGAGGAAGTTGAATCCAGACAGTTCAGGGAAATGAAGAGTACTGACTAACTGATTGAATTACCAAGACCAAATAAATGGACTACACATACTATACAATAGGTTGGTCAGCTTGGCTCAGGCTGCTTTGTATTTAAATGTTTCTAAAAGCTAGAATCAGGATTGACATCCAGTTAGCTGAAAACTTTAATTTGTTCCTTTAAAATAACAAAGAGGATTGGAGAGATGGCCCAAAAGACCTGAGTTCGAATCCTCTAGTCTCTATGTTTTTTTTTTTTTTTTTAAAAAAAGCTGATCTTAAAGACACACCTCCATGATCCCAGCACTGGAACAGGGCAGAGACAGGAGGATCCTGGGAATTCAGTGGTGAGCCAGTCTAGCCAAATCAGTGAGCTATAGATCCAGGGAGAGATCATATCTCAGAAAGCAAGGTGGGGAATCAATTGATGAAGACATCCTGATGTCAGCTTCTGGGATCTGCGTGTGTACATGTGCTTGTGTGGGTGAGTACACCTACATACATGGAAAAATATATATAACACACACACACACACACACACACACACACACATACACACACACACATGTCTTCACATTTCACACGACAATAAAAAAGATGTATTTAGAACTTAATTATTTTGTTTCTATTTCTTCCCAATAAACAGGAATACCTTGAGTTTGATAGCCATAAAATTAAATATTCTGTAATGTGCAGGTTGGAGTTTCACAGCTTGTAGGACTAGATGACAACCCAGAATTTTAGAGATGGGGAAATTACTTCCAGGAGCTGCATTCCACAGCCTAGAACTGTTGCAGGTTGGTAACTGAGCCCAGGTTTGGCCATTTTGCCTGATTTTAGACCTCTAGGTAATGTGGGCTGTGTTTGCCCCCAAGAGGGAATGTGTCCTCTTCCATCCTTGGGTGACTCAGAGCAGCTGATAGTGCCAGCTTTTTCCGGTCACCAGGTTTCTATTTCCTCATCTTGAAAGTACCTAATTCCCTTCCAGATCTAGAAATCCGTGAACTTTCATGAACCAATGTAACAGAAACCAGAAGACAAGATAGGAATCTTGAGTCTCCTTTTCCCCCTTCTCTCTCTCCTCATATGCAAATACCATTCCTCAAGGGAAACAGATTGTCACAGCAAATATGCTGAGCCCTGAATGTAATGACGCTCATTTGTCAGTGTCTGGGCCCTGTAACTTTGTAAAAGTTAAACAGGGACATATTTCAAAAATGCACTTCTGAACCTAGAAAATGCCTGCACTTCCTGTTGCTAAAGGTGTTCCTTTTCAGTTGCTTGAGAAAATAACCGAGGAGCCGCTGAGAACACGGGTGTTTTGTTTAACACAGGCCTTTTGAAACTGCACATTCCTCTAAGTGGATTGCTCACACGTCATTTTCACATGAAAAAGCACCTGCTTTTTATCTCACTGCACATTTACCTTTCAGCATTTCAGGAGGTGAAATGGGAGGCCCTGAAAAGTGATTTTTTGTTAGGTAGGTTTTGGGAATCTGTTCAATGCCTGATGTTTTCTTTAGACTTTATTGTGCCTTGCGCTGGGTAAATGCCATGGAAATGCACTGAGCTGGTCTTAATCCCTTTCTTTAACCAGAATGGAAAAAGACAAGCAATTCATAATAAATCAGTTTGTGTTGACTGTTTCAAGCCAGAAAAACAAATTCTGATATGAGTTCTTATTTTCCTGAGACAGTTCATTAGTAATACCTGAGAGTACACATGCATGCTGGCTGTATATGACCAGAAAGTTGTGTCCAACATGAAGTACAAGTATGCTGTTAAGAAAATTTGAGAACAACAACAAAAAGATACTTTTTAAAAATTATTATTATTATTATTATTATTATTATTATTATTATTATTGATGATGGGGTGTGATGGGGTGTAGGTGCTGGTAATAGTGAGGGTGGGGTGCTTATGCCACAATGTCCATGAGGAGGTAAGAGGACACCCTGGGGAGTTGATTCTCTCATTGCACATTTGCCTGGGTAACAGTGCGGTAACCGCTGAGCCATCTCACCAGCCTGCAGATGTCCTGTCACTATTCTGGTGTGTTTACTTTCTTAAGATTATGCTGAAAGTGTCTTGTTAAAATAAGAACTATAACAATAAAGAAATGGCTTAAAAGGAAGCTAAACTGTAGCCCAAAGGAGTGACATAATGTCGCCCAGCTAGCCACCCATCACTCGCCTTATATTCTTTGTTTTTCTTCTACATTTTTAACTTTATACTGCAAAAGCAACATCACATGCCAAGACTTACTGCTACAGAACTGTTCTAAACTTTTACCAATATTTTCATTCTTTTATAGAATTAACATAAGAAAGCAGAATCAATAATGGTCTGATATTGAAATCACAACTTCCAGGTATTTTGTAAAATGACAAATACTTCTAAATATTTTGCCTGCAGAAGGTTATATTTATATATAAAAGGGATAAAGAAGGTAGGCATGGGGCCTAGAGACACGGCTCAGTGGTTAAGGGCCCTGATTGCTCTTCCAGAGGACTCATGTTTGATTCCCAGGACCCACATGGTGGCTCACAATCATATGTAGCTCCAGTCACAAGGAATCCAAAGTCCTCTTCTGGTCTCCATTGGCACCAGGCATACATGTGGTGGACATACACACAGTCCGAACATGAATAACCTTTTAAGAAAGAAGGTAGGCATGTTATTTATATTTTTAGCGTATTTCCCAGGAACACAGTTTGAGATGACGTTTGTGTGGAGTGCTGACACAAATGAGCTAAGCTTCAGGGAAAACCTGCAATCCCTAAAGCGGTGAACAGAAGTTCTCTGACTGTCGGCAGAGTCTGTCCCGTTGAGGAACAGAGTATGAGAGATGAAGCAGAGAGCTGTTGGTGTTGTCTATTTTTATTGTGCAAGCCCACGTTTGGTTTTTGTTTTTGTAAGACAGAGTCTTACTCTGTAGCTGGGGCTATCCTGGAACTCTCTCTGTGTCCGATAATAGCCTCAAATTTTGGGCAAGTCCTCTTGCCACAGCCTCCCAAGTGATGACATTCCAGGTTTGAACCCCCAGGCCCAGCTCCTAGCCAAATCTTCCATAGAAACAATTTCGTGTAAAATTCATTTACCATTCTATTCCTGCCGCTCACTGTCTCTCAAAGCCAAATGCTCATTTGATTTACATGCATAAATAAAAATATATCCCTGTTTTATATTAATAAACCAGTTGCAAAAGCATTAGGAGCTCTCCCAATTGCAAACAAGCCTAATATTAACATAATTCAATATTGACAGTCTTATGGGGTTTTTTAAAGTTCTAGAACATAGTGCATATCAGATGATCAAGTATTATATGTTAATAGCATGGACCTATTGACTAAGATGTACATTTTTAACATCTCAACTTTTTAAAGTTTACATGTTTTAAAGTTTACGTTTTCCTATTGATTCATTTAATTTAATTTAATTCATTTTCCTATTGATCCCTTTGAACAATAAAAGTGGTTAAAAAAGAAAAAACAGAAACTCAAAGTAGTGACCTATAGGAACGACATGTTTTGTGGATCTAATACACTGAGAAGGTGTCTAGGAACTGGATTTTTTTCTTTTGAAAACTAGACATGACCTTAGTCCACATCTCATTATCTGTTAGACTTTTGAGCATGTTGCTATGCAACATCACTCACTTTGTCAAGCAACACAAAACAATGAACAGCCATTTTGGCATAGTTGACTAGCTCTTTTTTCATTTTAATATTGTTTTGAGAATTTTATACATGAGCACTGTATTGACTTCATTTCCACCCCTTCTTCTACCCTGTCCAACCATTTCCTTGCCCCCTTCAAGTTCATGACCTGTTCTTTAATTACTACTGTTTTATACACACACACACACACACACACACACACACACACAGAGAGAGAGAGAGAGAGAGAGAGAGAGAGAGAGAGAGAGAGAGAGAGAGAGAGAGAGATACAGCCTACTCTGTATGGTGAGTCCATAGCTATTCTTCTAAGGGTGAGACCCTATGAACCCCCAACCCATCCATGTTGGCATGCCAACTGGTATTGTTACTATGCAGGTCTTGTTCACTTGCCATTGACATGAAAATGAAATATAGTAGTTTTTAGAGGAAAGAAGACAAAATGGAAGAATAATTTCCATTGTAGCCATTTAAAACTTGGCACACATTACAAATGAACAATAGTACAGTAGCTACCAAAGTTGTTTTTATCCATTCCTAAAACCTGGCTAGTCCAAAGATAGAGTAACTGATTTTTTTAATGAAACACTTGTTTTGGGTGCATATAACTGGCACCCATTTCTCTTTCAAAGGAACAGCCTGCCCAGCCAGAGTGTCATCTCTCCCCAATGTGTAAGAGCTGAGCCTTTAAGTTCCGAGAGTGATTGGAGATCTTGACCTTTTTTTCTAGTTTTAAAAAATGAGTGGAAAGAATGGCTAATGAGGCAGTGGGACAAGAGTTGACGAATATTACGTATATGATTATTTGCTTTTTTGTGTAATAAAAAAAAAAAATTCCTTCTTAAGAAAAATGTCCAGAAGAGGCCATGTGTCACTCGGTGAATTATACCTACTCTTTGCTGCTCTTCTTCCCTTCCCCTACCAGAGCAGCTTTGAATTCCCCACAGTATAGTCCCAGTCACCCGTGCTTCTATGGCACTTTCATTGGCTTTGAGTAGGAATCAGGGAGCGTTTGCTCCAGTATTTTTGACACCCCTCCCCTCATCTTTCATGACTGCTCACTGCTCCTCACAGACTGCTTTTCAGTCACACACTGTTTGTTTCACCCACATTAAGGGGATCAGACAACTACTGACAGCTGTCATTTTCCAAGACATCTTCCCTTAAAAAAAAAAAAAAATCTAACTGGAACCAGACTTTTGACATCTAAACTCCCAGTCTCTGATCTTTCCCGTGTCATCACCCTTTCCTAAACTCAGGAGAGTAGCCACACATCATTGTTCACAGTGGCTACTTTTCACAGTATGTAAAGGAACTACACATAAAACAGGACTCCCATCTTTATGCAGAACCATCAGCTCTGGTAACCAGCTAACATTCAGAGAGTTATCCCCCTCCCATATACCATTCTGCTCCTGACTTTCAGACGTGAGGTAACTATACTTTCCTGTAGATCAAAAGTGATCGTAAAGATGCTTTTTAAAGTCTGATGAAGTTGAGTGAGTCCTATAAGACAGGCCTTCATTTCTTCTTGTGCAGAACTCTCAAATGCTGGCAGCATCTCTCTAATTCAGCCTTCCACTTACTTCTCAGACCCCTTCTCTCTCTTTGTCCCACCTATACTTCCTGTCTGACTACTGGCCAATCAGCATTTTGTTTATACAGAGTGATATTCACAGCATACTTAGAAGAAAGAATTCTGAAATTTTTCCCTGTGAATGCATGATAAGTGAATAGTTAGATGTATTTAGCCCGATCTAAACACTACACAGTATATACACACATATAAATATATCACATGATGTACAATGAAGACAGATAACATATGGCTATTTATTAAGATGACATTTTTTGGCCAATGGGACAGCTCACTGGGTAAAGGAGCTTGCTACCAAGCTGGACAACCTGAGATTGATTCCTGGAACCCCTATCATGAAAGAAGAAAACCAAATATGACAAGTTGTCATTGAACATGCACATGTATGCAATTGCACATATGCACAATCCACATACACCCATGTGGGTTTCCTTCTTTCTTGGGATCATTGGCCACTAGTCAATGAGGGTGAAGGGATCAAAAGCAGGGAACAGGGTTCATTCAGATGGCTGTGGGTGTAATGGAGATAGGCCTCCAGGAGATGACTTCACTGAGACAACTCAACTTTATTCTTGGGTATAGGAAATACATAGGATTGGGAAGCCTGGGAAGAAGCCCTACTTTGCAATAACACACTCCCATCATAAAGCTGGGTTCATGGCAGCACAACCCTATGAAAATAGCTAGAACATGTTACTTAATTGCCATGTGGTCAGCAGGGGAAGCGTGTTTGTAGGGAATTATGTCAGGGATCATCTTGAGATAATTCAGGCATCCAGGCCTAGAGAGCAGGAAGCCTTGCTGGGGAGGGAGTCTTTTATGTTGCCAAGCTTGGAGAAAGCTGCTATGCCATGGTAGACTGCAACCTCTGACCATCAGGACCTCCCAACACACCCAGAGTCACAGAAAACAAGTAAATAAATGCAAAAAAGTATTAAGTATATTTCAAATGAAATGGCACAGTGAAAAAAGTACCTTGCCATTTAAGCTTAGAGGTATGCATTCAATTCACAGACTCCACATAATGATGCAAGGACACAACGACTCCACAAAGTTGTCATCACTGCCACACATGTATTGGTTCCATGGCAGATGCACACATATATACCCGTCATATATACACAATGAGATAACATACATTATATAGAATAAGATAATATTAAAATTATATTGAAAAATATAATTACTAAAATAATGTATTATAACACAACCTGGTAGCACATAGGAAAAAAAGGGAACACATTTGCAAATAATAGTTACGTTGGAGGGTGATAAAAGAAAACAGAAATACCATATGTATACATGATTGAGAGTTAACATTTGAGTTGAGGCTCTTAATTTGGAGACCAAAACCAAAGTATTCTACCAACCTCCCTACACCAAAAACTAGCAATGTGTAATATACCCCAGTTGAATAAATTAGCATATCTTCAAGAAGCCAGCCATAAGTAGAAGTGCCCATCTCTTAGCTCTGGGTTCAGTGGGCTCTTTGTAGAAGGCCAGATGGTGCATGTTTTAGTACACAGAAAGCCATGTGTTTTGTGTTGTAACTGATCAACATTGCCTTCACTGGAAAACAGCCAAATATATACAAATATATATATACAAGTTACTGTACACAGGTGTCAATAAAAACTTATTTGCAGACACTAATGTCTAACTGTCATTCGATGTTTGCAAGTATACATTATCCTGCTTTCCATCTTTCCTTCAACCTTCAAAAATGCAACAATGGGGGGCCGTAGATGGCTAATCCCTTTTATATATGTATCAAGTGGAAAAGACTAAGTACCATTGTTAAATTGACAAAATAATTATAAGAAGTAAATTGGAAACTATATGTATCTAAATTCGACATGCAAAATCTACTTCATGCCTGGCATGAAACCTGTCTGTACTTTGGGTCACACCAGCTTCTCCCATTGCCTGTGAGGTGAGCCTGGAGGCTCTTGCCCCTCATTAACCGCATACCATGAGCTTTACAGTTACCCATTCTTTCTCTACCTGCAATGAGGACACGGTCCAGCAGCCTCTTTTTAATCTCATCTACTACTTCCTTACCAAGACAGAAGCACACATCAACCTACTACACAGCTAAGCAATGCCTTTCTCCAACTAAGAAAAGCCTTTCACCAACTTTCAGAATAGAACAATGACAGCACAGGCACTAAAATCATCAGTTACTAAGCAGGACCTCATGAAAGTGAGAAGCCTCTGCATGGCAAAGGGTCCAGTCATTGGGACAAAGCAACAGCCTACAGAAGAAAAAAAAGATTTTTACTAACTATCCATCCACTAGAGGCCTAACATCCAAAAAATATATGAAGAACTCACAAAACTGGATATCAACAAAACAACCCAAATTGAAAATCAAATGCTTTGATTGACAATGGTGTACTGCCTGAAAAATATGCTACTGTAATGGTGGCACAAACCTTATGAGAATAACCAACCAATATTTGATTTGACTGCCCACTCCACCAGATAGACCCTATACCTGATGCTGCTTGGGTGACCAAGAACCTGCGACTAGATAAAATCAAATACCAACGTACTAAAAAAAAAAAAAAAAAAAAAGTAGTGCTAGAATGACATTCTCCTCTACTCATACATCAGTGTTTTGCTCAGCCATCGTCAGAGAATCTTCCTCCTCTAGCAGATGGGAACAAATATAGATACCCACAGCCAGATATTGCCCAGAGACAGAGATAAGGAGAGGGAGAGAGAGAGAGACCTTGGAACACTGAGCCTTGAAGGGGATGTCTCTGTCTAAAAAGCCCTTCTCTCCTCAGTTCTCAGGAAACTCTGCTGAAGACAAAGCAGAAAGGGTGTAAGAGGCAGAAAGGGTGGAGGACACAGCAGTACCAGCATGTATATGAACTCACAGAGACTGAGGCAAAATGCACAGGGCCAGAAAGGGTCTGCACCAGACGGGATCCTAGAGCTGAAAGGAGAAATGGACAGATGCCCCCTGACACAGAGTCCAGCTCCAGTTGATAACCGAGTTTCCATTTGTAAGTGGAAGTCTCCCTGGGAAAACAAATCGGAATGCCCCGCAGTCGATGGACAACAGAGAGTGAACTGGACAACGTCTTTGGAGGTTCCTTGTTTAATAATGTCATCTCAGAGTTTTCCCTTTCTTTTCTTTCTTTTTACCCTCTAGGTCCTTTGCATATATATTAGGACTTCTATTTTAGTGTTTATCTGGGAGTCCGCAGATACTGTGTAATGAGTGGGTCTCTGGGTATATGTGTTTCATGTGTCTTTTCTTGGGCTCTTTCCCTACTGTTTGTTTGTTTTGTCCTATTCCAGTATGTTAGTTTTTGTTTTCTCTTACTTTATTTTATGATCCCATAGAAGCCTGTTTATTCTCTAATAAGAAGTGGATTTGGATGGGAGGGGAAGTGGGGAAGAACTGGAAGGAGTATAGGGAGGGGAAACCATAATTATGATATATTATGTTGGAAACTCAACATATTTTCAATAAAAGTGGGGGGAAAGAGGACCATTTCTTCTTCCTTCCTCAGTGGTAACATTTTCTGTCCTGCTGATTTCTTCAGAACATGAACCACTGCTAGGAGATGTCTCTTGGTGACAGCCAATCAACTCATGGGAGCAAAGGCGGAAGAACATTGGGGAAATATGTTTGTTTATATTGTGCTAACTGCCAGAACTCATACAGACCATAAAGATATAAAAAAAAAAATCAGCAATATTCTACATGTAAATCCATACTATTCATTGTCAGGAATACATTCTATGAAAGCTCTTCAATCACTGTAAGTTAGACACTTATCTGGTTTGGGTTTGCTTCATTTCTCTAGAACTCTGATGAGTGAGCACATTCAAATACATATTTTGTCTCCTTGAAACTATTGGAATGAATCAGAAGTTGAGGTTTTTGGTCATTACAATCAGCATGCTTTTACTTGAATGGGTCCTTTCAGACTATCATGGTGCTTCCTATGGCTACCATTAGTGAGTGCCTCAGCATTTCTAGATTGCCTTGGTCTGAACCACTTATTCACTCTCTTCTGAAAGTGCCACTTGATCCTAAGACCCAAGACTAACTTAACAGTTGAATTTAAAAAAAAAAAAAGAAAAAGAAAAAAAAAGTTCATTCTAGTTTAGTCAAGTTTTCCCATGTAGGCATTTCACTTAATGGAGCTAGAAGTTTCCTGTGCATTTGCTGCTGCTGGTGGTGGTGGTATGGGGTGTGTGTGGTGTGTGGTGTGGTGTGGTGTGTGTGTGTGTGTGTGTGTGTGTGTGTGTGTGTGTATGTTACATATACGTGCTTTGAGTATGTGTGTCTGTGTGTGAAAGAGAGAGAGGGAGAGAGTGTATGTGTGTGTTATATACACATGCTTTACAGTTCTGTTAATTTGTCCAAGAACTTACTTAGGACCTAATCTAGGCTCTGGATGTAGAGGAGACGGGCATCAAGGTAAGATCTTTGTGGTATACTGTGTTAGTAACCTAATTGAAATAGGATTTATTGGCTGAACGTACTAAACAAAGGAGAACTACCGGGGTCTGAGGATGCAATAAAGTTTAGTTAGAATACGGCTTAACCACTCCTCCGAATCTAACACAGTGAAAGGTGCTGGATTCAGGGCCAGGAACATCTTCTCCCCTGGAGCCCTGAGTAGTTTACTGTGCTACATTGAGCAACAGTATCTCTCCGGTGAAATGGGGGGTGCTTTGCAGCTCCACACACAGGATTAGTGTGAGCTACCTACCCTATCCTCATTGGAGTCCCCTCCATTGTAGTCCATTGGAAAGATGGGATAGGAGAGATCAGTTCTGTGGGGTTGCATGGGGACAGGGCTTCCATTTGGAGGAGAGCAAGGAAAACAGTGCACCTGGGTCAGCTATTGTCCTGATCCCCTGGGAGCCCATTTAGACAATGGATAGGCTATCTTTTCCCAGCACAGGCTTTGGGTAGTTTACTGTCCTTACAAGTAGACTGAAAAGCCTGGTCAAGTTACACACTTCTTCGGACTTTTTACAAGGGGTTTTCAGCATTCAGTCCAACTTTAGTATTCCTCAGGCTAATTTGGTTCTCCAGTCTTGAAAAACATACTGATTTTGGCACTGCTAAGACTTCTTCCCAAGAGACAAACAAAATGTAGATGTTTGTGAATAACATATGTCTAAGATCTGGGTTGTTTTACCTTGTAATGAAGTGACGTGGATACCTTAAATGATGGCTAAATGGACATTATGTCCTATACAGCCGGACAGCATTGAAGTGATGCATATTCGGAAGGAAGGGGGCCCTATTAAAATGTAACTAAGTACCACTTTCTCTTCTTAGAGCCACAGAGCCAAATCAGACTCCACAGGGTGTTATTACTTCCCTTTAGCCCACCAGTGTGACAAGCAAACCACTCCTTTCCATTTGTGCCCATAACATCATTCCTCAGCTACACATTTGAATGTTAACTGACTTCCCTGATGTCACGGCAGGAGAGACGAAACTGAAACTCACCTCTCAGTCCCCAAAGCCCCTGGTGGGATGCTAAGGTTTACTCACAGAGACCTGCCAAAAGGAACACCCATTGACAACACTTTCCCAGCAGTCAGCGCTGGCTGGGTTGTTAAGGACAAAGGATTGAGCCCCAAAGCTTGTGTGTCTTTGTTTCTTCCAGGAGAGAAGCCCTACAAATGCACGTGGGAAGGCTGCACCTGGAAGTTTGCCCGTTCGGATGAACTGACCAGGCATTACCGCAAACACACGGGAGTGAAGCCATTCAAGTGCGCAGACTGTGATCGCAGCTTCTCAAGGTCAGACCACCTGGCGCTGCATCGTAGGAGGCACATGCTGGTGTGAGGAAGGCTCCCGTCCAGCTGGGCATAAGAGCTGGGTCTCTTAAGGAGCGACTAACTCAGCAGGGTTGAGCCCCCTCTACAGTGTTAACGTCAAGGTCACCGCCATCCCACGGTGCCTGAAACCAGAGCAGGAACAAGAAGGAACCCTTCTCCTTTCAGCCTGAAGGTAACCCCCCACCATGACCACGCGCGCGCTCGCTCAGGAGAGATGTCTGCGAGCACGCTGGCCTGGGAGTTGAGCGCCTCAGGTCTTGAAGAGACAGGCATTGTTTTTCATGCTGTGTCCTCTGCCATTGAAAAGAGGTTTGTAGCTTGTCCATTTTCCGAGCTGGCCGACACTCTGCTATCAATCCCTTAAAGGTCATCTACCGCAAACTGACGGTTAGAGAAGACCTCAGTTTGGATGATTCTTCCATGGCACCTCCCCCACCCCAAACCCTTTAGACAAAAATTTCAGTTCCTATCTCAGTAAGCCAGAACACACATCCAGTTTGTTACCAGCAAGCAGCATGAACTAGAAGGGAAGGGGCTATTGGAGATGCTCCATGGTCCGAAAAGAAAGGCACACAGAAAGAGTCCTCTGTGCTAGCCATGGTGCACTAGATAGCACTCACATCTTGTCCTCATGCCATCCCCGAAGAGAACCAACATTGAGTCTTTTCATCTGTTTGTCGGTGCTTGTTTTTGTTCCGTTTCGATTATGTTTTGTTCATCTGTTCCAGCAGAGGGGCAGAGCAGTTTCTCCAAGGCTAGTCCTGCTCTGCCCTGGCATGGACTGGCAGAGGTGTTCTGTAGTTGAATAGGAAGAGCCTGTCTAAAAATAATAACAACTATAATAATAATAACTACTGCCCCACTTCAAATTGCAGTGTTCTGTCACCTAGGCATCATCTCTTCCTGCCCTGAGTGTTTGATTACAAGGAGCCAAGGGGGAGCGGGACTTTCTTAGACACACTGGCACCAAGGTAAGAGGTGGGGCTGCCCATGAAAAGTCAGTGAACATGAAAATGAGACAAAACAGAGATGGAAATAATGCTCCTCTTGAGGAGAAAAGCAATAATGAATAGAAGGACTTTCCTACAATAACTCCACTGAGGACTCACGTTACCAATTTTCATACTTACTAAAGGAATTGTAACAAACACCCCAGCATTTCAGATGTCTTGGTTACATCCACAGCACTGAGGTAATCCTGTTTGTTGTCCTCCTTGCGCGAGCACCACAAGTAAAGATGATGCTCCCTCTTTCTCATTTGAAAACAGTTATTTGGTGACTAGATAGGCAGAGCTGAAGATTAACTCTTCAGCCAGTGGGCCGCTTGGGCATGAGTCCATGGAAAAAATGTCCCATTGGAAAGCCTGCCATGGTGCTGCTTCTTCAACTCGGAGGGCCAAAAGTTTGACTCTCCCATGGATTCTTCTCGACACCCTTCACTTTTTAAACTGTCCCGGAATCCCTATGCTCCCATATTAGCATCCATAGGGACAGACAACGTGCTTATCCTGGGAGAAGGATGAGAAAGTCAGGTCCCCTTGTCCCTCTCAAATGAAGAGCCTTTTTGTATGTAGCCAAACATACAGGAAAAGCAATACATCCCCAACAAGTACTCATTCCAACGTGTGATCATGGTTTGTCCCCACTAAAAGCTGCTGTTTTCCCAGCTTTGTGTGGCAGTTGGGCTTGGTGAGATTTTTGTTATTAAGATTTTATAGCTTAACTATAAAAGGTCTCCAGCAAAGACCTTTGCAATATATTTCCATGACAGACGCTTGATTTGGGAAATTGCACAAATGAACCTCATAATATTCCTAGCTCATTTTTAAATGTCTGCAGATTCTGAAAGGATTTCTGGTGACAGAGTTATCCTTTATAGTATCAGCTTCTAATTTGGGTAATTGTATTCTGACAAAGCAAGAACTATAAACACTACAAGAAGAACCACTTGTGTTGGAGAGCTTTTAAAGGAATTTTAATAAATGGTCAGGCAAAAGTATCATGATTTACAGATCAAGTCCCGGCTTCAAAAATATGTGCTCTATATTTTCTGCCAGGTCTGAAAAATTCATCAGGCAATTTCCCTCCAACAAGGGCTGCAGTTATATTGATAAGTAGCTTCAGCTACACAGGCTGGTACCCACCAGCCAGTGGAATTTTTTTTTTAACCTAGTGGAACATTTTTTTTTTTAATCTGTACTGTATGCACTTCCTATTTCTCATTGCCTGTTATCACTCAGAATAAAAACAGGTTTCCTGATGTGTGCCAGCATTAGTAACTGGCCAGTGTGAAGAACACAGAGAGTAGTGAACCACCATGGTCTTCCCCAAGCACTGGCCCCAGAGCCTGGTTGGCAGGTAGTAGGGGAGAGTCACTCCAGTGAAGTGGAGATTTGGCTTAGTTCTGTCTGCTCTCCTAAGAGCCATTTCTTTTCCCACTGAGAGACATCTTGCAAGCTTTGCAGGTAAGATTCATGGAGTTGACAGACAGTGGAAGATTCCTGAGTGACATCTTGATTTAAATTTAGCACAGAACTAAATGAGTTGCACTTAATAGCTTAGGGAAGACTTGGGGGAAGTGAGCTTTCCCCCTCACTCCCTATAAGTGGGAAGCATACTGAGATGGTGAGATAACTGATCAAATCTGCCATCATTACAGCATTCCATTCCTTTGGACTTAGCGATATTTTTAGAAAGGATCTAAGCACAAGTGAACATGTCCCTGATCTGGCCCAAGAACTGAAAAGTATTTGGAACTCATCTGGGGGATGTAACCAGTTCTCCTTGGTGAATTTCCTAGCTGTGTTTCCTGTATAAAAGCAAGGAGTTTGGGACTGAAGGAAATGGGATATCCTTAGGCACAAAAAAAGCCTCCGCCCATTTCATGTGCGAATCTAGCTTCTTGAAAAGCACAGTATATGATAAACTCTCAAAAAAGAGGGGGAAAGAATCCTAAAGGACTTCTTGGTGTTTCCCAAGCAAAGCACGTTTGGGTTTCAGATTTGAAGTGGTTCAGCATGCAGCTAGGCTAAGCCTGGCGCACAGAGCAGGAGAACTGGTTGTCTCCTTGGGAAGACCAAGACCAATGATGACCGGGGAGTTGGGCTATTCGAGGGTTTCAGAGAGTCCCTTATATTCCAATCTTAAGTTGTTTGGAGAGAAATTTCCCATTCAGCTCCAGCCTCCTGCTGTCGATTGCTTTGGACACTGCTTGATTTTATGTTCCTTTATGGCCTTTGGAAAGAGGTTGCTGATGGCTTAACCATGGAAATTATACTACTGCCTTTACAAATCACACACAGTTTTTGTTTTCAACAAGTTGAGTGTCAGTTACATGAGTCAGCTAAATGAGCACTTTTAAATATCACTTTAAAGTTTAAACGGGAAAGAAGATAAGTTAGGGGAGGGGCCTTTCAAGATGCTTCACTGTTTACAAAGGAAAGTTCTCGGTGATTAGAAAAGCTCTGTTCATCATGGGTGAAATTTGGAATAGCTCATGCAAAGGGTGTGTTCATTTTTATACAACTTGTTTAACTTCGAATTGCCATTGGTGTCTGGAATGGAAATGTAAGTCTGCACTTTGAGACCAGCTCATTAGAATGATAATGTGTATATGCATAAAGATGCAGTGTTCCTTAGTCTGTGCTTCATTTATTATATGTACCAAAGCTGCAATGGAATAAATCTGGTGAGGTGAGGCCTTTGGTTGTATTACTATGCCTTCATTTTGTTATTCTGACTGCCTAGAAATGTAGCTGAGAGGTTGTTACCAGGCTGTCTTATTACTTTTGGATTGAGAATTCACAGAACTGAAGTAGTGTCAATACCAGCACCCACGCAGTCTGCATAGAAAGGATCGAATGGGAACTAATGTTGATGAACCACCATAGGCCCAGGACGCCTTAATAATCATAGTTCATAATCCGTTCTCATTAAGTTTATCCCATAAATGTATGCCATTGGCCAAATCTCTTCCTTGACTTTTTCTGAGGTTATATATTCCACAGAAATAATTTGACTTGGTTTAGTTTAGGGAAGAGATTTGACCAGTCATGTCTTCCATATTACATTTCTACTTATTCCCACACTGCCTTTCATGCACCTGGACAGACACCCCAACACATGCACCTGTGTGTACACACCTGCATATGCAGCAGCCAACAGGCAAGTAAATATCAACAAAGAACTTTTTTAAAAGAAATAATTTGTAATAACCCATACTATGTAGAAATGTAAGTTATTACCTGACTAGAGAATCAGCTTATAATACTATGTAACTTTGCCTGCATTTTATAGTTAAGAAGTGTATATAAAAATTTAAAATACTATATTTTCACAATTTCATTATAGAGTAATGTCTGTTTAGCAAACCATGCCCATTGGTATTTTCAATATCTAAATACTAAGCAATTGCAATAGAAATTCAGATTTTCATAAGAAAGTAAAGTGGAAGGATACTGCATCTTTGAAAACAGAGCGAAGCTATTTTACTGTATTCGTAGCATATGTGATAGTGGGAAAAGTATTTTCAAACACACATATTTTACAGAGGTTGTAAATAGTTTGATGACATATGTTGGGGAAAAGCTTCTAGTTTTCATCACAATAAAAAAAATTGTTGCGATATGCCTTGTGTATGGATGGTACACACAATTGGTGATGTTGCCGTGAGAATGGTCCCTCTTGTTGATCTTCTTGGTGCTTGGTCAGAATGGAGTGGCCACTTGTCATAGCTTAGGTTTAAAAGTCAACTGAAGTCATTTCCTCAAACTTGTCATGTCTTTTCTTCAAAAGGGAAAAATGGGGACGTGCTGGTTCTAGAAAAATCATCTAGCAGTCATTCTCTCTTCTCAGTTATCCTCCTCCTCAACAAAGTGGTTCTCAATTGAAAAACAGAAAATCAGGTGTTTATTCCTGTTTACCTTCCAGAGGGGTTGCTTTCTGGGGTAGGAACATGTTGATGACATTAAGTGTATAGATATGGCCACATATTAAAAGAATCTGTAGTGGCAATAGGAGAATGTTAATGCCCATTTTTTTCAGAAATAAATTAAACGCTAAAAGTGCCTGTCAATGAATATGACCAATGAGATAATCCTATACTTTCACAGAGCAATAATTCTTCATCATACTGGTTTTTTTTCCTACACAGTTTGAGCACACACATACACACACACACACACACACACACACACACACACAGAGTAAATATATGCACATAGTAGATTAAATTTCTTCCCACAAATGCACAGAAAAGGGCTCTCATCATTTTGAAGTATAACTAACCTTATTTGCAATTGGTATCTCCTATTTTTATTTGTCTTACTTGAATATAACTGGGTGAAATGGAAATTAAAGTTATCTTCAGTGTACATGACAATGTCGAACAGTTACAATGTTCAGATAGTGTACCTCAGACTTAGAGCAGAGCATATATATATATATCTCAGAAAGGCTTGCTCAGTTATAAACACTGATGCACTTAGAGCAACATTGTGAGGGACCTTTGTCTGCTTAATTTTGCCCTCTTAGATCAGTGCACAAGTCTGTCTTTATATGCTTCATTCTCTTTTTGCCTGATATATCCTGGTAGCATTTGGAGGTGAACATTGACAAATTATTCCCCTTCCTTTCCCCCTCGGGGAAAAAAAAAATCTTGTGATACTTGTAAAGGCCTTCGGACAATTATTTAGTTAATTCTGACAGTTACCTCATGATGTACATTCAGAAGTTCACAAGTTTGTTCTTTTTTTTTTTTTTTGTCTAAAATTATTTTATGGCTACAAGTGGAGTCATGGGTAGAAATAAACGATAACACTGTCTACAGACAGGAACCCAGAGTATTCTCCAGCCTTGTTATCTCAGAGTATGACTTCACCCAGAAAAGCTGTTGGGGCTCCCAGCTAAGCTCTGCTAGAGGCAAACAATCAGCAAGAATGGCTCTTAATGTATGGCTGTGACTAAGCCATTAGGCTTTAGACAGTGTGTTACTGCAATGGACAGCATCCTCTAGGCCCCAACCTCAGGTCTAGAAAACCATCCACTTTTTACCCTACTCTGTTTCAGAAAAGGAGGGTGAAAACACATGCATCAGGAGGTAGAGGGAGAAATGCAAATAGGCGCCATTTTAAAGCCCGGCTCCTGTGTTCCCTAGCCTGACTGATATCAAACATTCTGACTTTCTTCTTCCTGCATGTCTGAAATTGCTGTAGTATCTGTGTGGTTCAAAGCTCATGCCAAGGCCTTCACTAAGAATTTGAACACGGTCCCTCCGGTCTGTACAACCACTTTCCCCTTCGTGGATGGGAAACTGAGGCACAAGGAGAACGGCTAAGATGTCCATGGGCACAGAATAAGTAGGCAGAGTAGGACTACAAAGCTTCCTGGCTCTGCAGCTTGTGTTCTTTGTACTATAGTGCACACCCTGTTGCCTGTTTCTGGCTGCCATGTTCCCAGTCTCTAACTTGGTTTTGTTATGAGCACCCTATAGGGGTAAAATACCAGAACATGATCAAGCACATGATGTGACAATGGTACAGAGAATTTGAAATCAGCCCCTTCCTGGAAACTCTCTGATGGGTGGTAATTCTAGACACACATTGAACCAGAGCACTTCCTAAACTTGTCGATTTCATCCAAATGTTTGCCAGATCTTGCAGGCAAGATCTTTAAAACCCTTCTTACTTACTACTATAATTCAGTCCCAGTTAATTTTTCTCAATTTACATATTTCTTTGTCTGTAAAGTAATTACTTTTCCCCTAACACAGACATGCTATGACCTGTGAAAGAGCATCTGAAGCCCTCACCTCTGTCGAAGTACTTCATAACAGGTGTTCATGGGGCAGTGACATCAGCGTTCAGATGATCAGTACACAGATCCTTTCCAGGGCTCCCACTTAACAGCACTGTCTTGGAATGTTTTAAATAGTCTCATAAATAATTTGCTTATAGTATTGTTGGTTTGAGTTTTATGCGAGGAGCTGTCTAACATCAGAGAAATGAAATCCTTCCCCTTCTGCATAGAAGAAAGTCTCTGACAGGATTGATGCATGGAAGTGCTAATGGACTTTGAAAACATTAAGAATGCCATTTCTCGGAGTGCTTCAGTTTCTGAAAATGGATCTCCTGAATTATGGTCTTTCTCCCACTAGTTAGCTGGGGTGAGCTAAACCACTTCTCTTCCAGGCTGAAAGCAAGTGTCTATGTCTACAACCTCCTGTAGGCTTAGACTCCTGTCATTTAATTGAGTTTCACCAACAATTATTTCTCAAATGACAATGCCACCACTCTAAGAGGGCTGACAAGAAATGAATAGTGGGAATAGGCACATCAATAACATTTTTTTTCTTCATTTCATCTCTAGAAATGTGAAGTGTTTCAACAGATTCCTGCTGTGAATTATTCTTTTTCAAAAGCAAGTTAGCCAAGTCCTTGAGAGAGATTAATTTTTTGTTGAGAAATGAGGGTTTATAGGAGAGAATTCAGCTCCAGTTCTACAAGTTGAAATGTCCACTCAATCAAAAACTAAGATATTTTAGGGATATTTTGACATCTTCCTTTTATGCTCATTTTGTTATCTAAAAATACAACATAACATGTTATAGAAAAATGTATTTTCCCCCACTCACATTTCTAGCTTTTCTATGACAGAATTTTGTGTTGTATCCAGACAATAGAATATATTTTATTTCTCTAATAATTCATTCAGTGGGTATTATTGAACTGGGCACTGGTGCCTACATACAAGGCTCTTTCCTATCAACTTGTCTGTGTACAGTTTGTTGTGTTTGAAGGTTGAAAACCACTGTATCCCCTCATGGGATGGTGTGGCAGTTGTATTGTTTTGTTCATGTCTATGTGGGACACATTGCATCACATGGCAAACCAACTATGGATGGATGTGAGATAACTACTTAACAAAACCAGCTTGAAAACATTGTCTTATGTATTATGTCATCCTGCCTCATAATGCAATTATATGTATCATGATCACTTTTTACAAAGAGAAACCAGCAGATTCATGTTTGTCCATAGAAGGATGTACTAGGAATTGTCTGTGTTGTGAAACGATGAGAACAGACCACCTTTAAGATACCCACCTGCCACTTAAAATGACTTAGTTATAATTAGTAGTAGTCTAGACATTGCTTTTGGTGTAGGGGAGGGTCAGTGCAGACATCATATTCCTTTGAGTAATCTCCTAGTCCTATCTGAAAAACATGGGAATAAAAAAAAACACCATCTTTGGCCAAATCAAGCAGGCATCTCTTTACTTTTCCTCAACACTTAGCTCATCATACATGGTCATTGGATCACAAGATCTTTCTGTGTACAAATATGAAAATGTCCTTTAGTTTGCAAAGTGGTTATTCTAGGCTAGAAGCCTCTACACAGCAAAGTGAATAGATGGACTGCTTCTGATTCCTTTTATGGATCTAATCTTACAAAAAGACTCTTGGGCTTATGACCCAGAGAGCTAAGAGTGCCCAGAGGAGAACCTGCATTAAAGGATGAAATCCCCCAATGATGCTGGCAAGCAAATGTGTTGAGTTCTTAGATCTTTGTTTGCTTTTTCTTTTCTGAGTTTTAATTGCAAATGAATTTATTTCTTCAGATTAAAGATCTAATTTCCTAATAGTTTCCTCTGCATTTATATACTCTGTAGTGTTTAGACAGCTCCTGTTATAAGTTTATTAATATTATGTAAGTGTTGTTCTTGTATTTATGTATAGTGTATGTATTGTAAATATACTCAGAGCTTTTTCTTTTACTGTAAAATGGTGATTTTTTTTTTTGCCCTATGATAATGAAAAGGGAGACTCTCCTAATGAGGCTCTCTCAGAAGAGTATTCCAGTCTATTCTCAGAGATTTAAATGAACAAGTGTTATCGTTTTCAATGGTGTCTCAGACATATTCTGTTGGTGCATTGCTTTTCTGTATTCAACTTTCCTATGAATTGAGCTGTGAACTGAAATAGAGTTTAAACCTTTATCTGTATGCATTTGTATAATTATCTGAATGAAGGCATGAAGGTTAAATAAAGCATTTTGTATGGAACAAGACTCCCTAATTATTACTAAGGCTGACTCAGGCACTTTGAAAATCACAGCTATTAACCATTTTAATTAAGCCTTTGTCGGGAAAAGTTTTACTGCTTACATATAGTAAATTGAAAGCTGGGAAAAGATAAAAATCTGTGTTTTAAAAAGAATGAGATTGTTATTTTGCAACAATGGTCACCTAAAAAGAAATCCCTAATATTTTATTGATTATCAAACTCAAAGATGATCCAGAAATATGGTGTGATATGAAAGTTGCATCTCTCAGAGATCAAAATTGAATCCCATGAGCTACAATTTCTTCACATTTTGTGTGTCATAAAATGATCCATCGAACATGCCAAGGTTAGCTTATTTATCTTTTTTTAAGAAAACTGGATTATTGAGGGGGGTGAAAATAAGAACATTAATAAGTAGAATATTTTTAAATAATTGCTAAAATAAACTCGTGAAAAATCTGGTTATTGCCTAAGGTGCTTCCCTTGAAGATCTAGAAAAATATATTCTATAAAGGAACTGGCTATAAATTATACCTAACAGCATCCTCAATATTTTGTGTTCATTCCAAAAATCTTGGATTGTGCCGGGTGGTGGTGGTGCACGCCTGTAATCCCAGCACTCAGGAGGCAGAGGCAGGTGAGTTCGAGGCCAGCCTGGTCTACAAATCTAGTTCCAGGACAGCCTCCAAAGCTACAGAGAAACCCTGTCTCGAAAAACAAAAACAAAACAAAACAAAACAAAAAAATCTTGGATTGTAATCTAGCTATAATCTAATGGATAGGAAATGGAAATGGTAAGGTGAGGTACTCAGTTTAGGCAATGTTTCCACTCAGTCTGGTTGTAGGACCAATTTCCTTAGCCATCATGAAAGGTAAAAAAGATGGGAGGTAGGGGGTGAGATATGAGCTAATTAGGAATAACGGTGGTCAAGAAGCATTCAGTAGATACCTTTGATTATGCACCTACAAAAAACACATAAGCCAATCAAAATATCCTTTATACTTGGCAAAGAAAAATCAGAGCTCTGAAGAGATTTTGGATCACTCTACTGCTCCCTCGAATCCCTTTTTGAAAGGATGATGAGTTCTGTGTCATCATTCTATTACAAACCAGAGAACTGGACAGAGTCTGCAAAGTGTACCTCACTGTCCTTCAGCATCAAAGCCCAGCCCTTTCACCCTGTGCAGAAGCTGGGACACCAATGCCCTGACTTTCTCAAATCTACCCTGTTGAAACATTACTGAGGGGTCCTGGAAAGGTCTCTTTCTCTACCACTAAAAGCCTTCTAGGTCCTTTTCTGGGAATTACACACCAGTCTGACAACTAACAGTATATGGTTCTTAAAATCTGGTGTATGTAGAGCCAGGCAGTGGGGGCACACGCCTTTAATCCCAGCACTTGGGAGGCAGAGCCAGGCAGATCTTTGTGAGTTCGAGGCCAGCCTGGTCTACAGAGTGAGATCCAGGACAGGCTCCAAAGCTACACAGAGAAACTCTGTCTCGGAAAAAAAAATCTGGTGCAATAAACCAGTTGACTTTTAAAAGTAAGTGTGTGTGTGTGTGTGTGTGTGTGTGTGTGTGTGTGTGTGTGTGTGTGTGTGTTGTGTGTGTGTGGTGGGCATCACTTCTTCCTGGCTACCCTTATGTGACTTCCGGTAATTGAACTTATACTGCCAGGCATATGTTGCAATCTCTTACCTGCTGAGCCATCACAATGGTCCCAACAGTCTGACTTTTTAAAAAAGTATTATTTATTTTATTTGGCATGCATGAATATTTTGTCTTCATTCATGTATGCGTACCACCTGCATGCCAAGAAGGTCAAAAGAGAACATCAGCTCTCCTGGAACTGGGTTACAGATGGTTGTGAGCTCCCATTTGGGTACAGGAACATAAGATAAGCGTGGGTCTTCTCCAAGATTAGCCAGTTGTCTTAACCACTGAGCCATCTTTCCAGCCACCCAAACAGTCTGATTTTGCTAAATGTTTTGACAATACCTTTAGTGGTAGTGATTTTGTAAATGACCCTTTTAAGAGAGACCAGTAAGGAACATATTCCTCTTTGGGGCTCTTTGTGTAGAATGGAAGTGCTTGCAAGGCTGATCCTAATCCATCTAGTTACTTTATTTTTGATACATTCTATTAATCAAATAGGAAGTTGAATATTAGATTTATATGACATTGGCTTAATTTTCACCAGAGAAAATTCTCTTTAGGCTATACAGGCAGCTATACCATCTCTCTAGCTTTGTTTCTATTTGTGTTCCAATCCCCCCTTGACACTGCGTTATCCAGTAGGCCATGAGACAAGTCTCCCAGAACACATCAGGAGATATTTCTCTCCAGGTAATCTATGTGTTGATCATTCTTCAGGCCAGCGATTCCTGGACATTTCAATGACTGAGACTAAATGGGAGGTGGAAAATTCTGTAACTTCCTTTGGCCTCAGCTGGAGTCAGGGTATCTGGACATACTTGTGATTTTTAATCTAAATGTTGATGGCTTCACTGTTCAATATGGGCTGGATGTCTAGGAAACAGCAGCATGGGATGATTAAATGTAGAGAATGTGCTTAAAATTAGAATGCCTTGGGCCTTTAATGTGCACACATGTGTATATAGTAATGTATGGTACACATTGAATATATACATTTTGATATTGAACTATTCACATATATATATGAATATTATATATTTCCAGTACAGAATATAGATATATATCCCTGAAAAATTATTTCAGTCTCCAGTGGCCACTGAGGGATTTAATAATGCATAGTTCTTTGTCTTCCCACCAAGTGACATGGTTTTCTCCAACACAATGGATTGTTTGTGCTTTGTCTCTGGGCTGCATGGATTTAATATATTTCTCTCCCAGCAGTGTAATAAGTATAATTTACATCACTTCTTGTTTAGTCTAAATTCACCAATGAATGCCTACACAATATACACTTGAGTGATTGTGCATTTCTGAAATAAATTGCATTTTCCTTATACATGGGCAACTTCTACATGACCTTTTCTTCTTTGTAGTTTCACTGTGATGTGTGTTTGTGTGTGTATGTGTCTGTGCATGTGTGTTTGAGAGAGAGTGTGTGTGTTCTACAAAGCCATAATGACATCAACAAAATCAGACAAGCACACTGACAGCAGATTGACTCAAGAAAGGTCCACAGCTGTTTAAATGGACATGACTATTACTTTGTTTTACCATGGCTATGGTTTATATATAAAACTGCCATCCATTGTCCTATAAACAATAGCAAGATACAAAAAGTCTGTGCCATGAGCTGCTGTGCAGGTCTCAGCTCTCCCAGTCTGTTTCTAAGTTACAGGTCATCACAGCATCCCCATGGGAGCCTTGCTACCTTCTTAGACTATTCCTTTAGATTGGGCATAGACCAGGCCACGCAGTGGATGCCATAGAAGGTTAACAGTTACTGCTCATTCTTGGAGCTCTGAAATCTCACACTAGTATGGCCTGTATTTTCTATCATTGAATTAGAGTCTACAGATCCAACTCCGCCTTTGGTGACTGATTTGGAGTTTTGTAATAGGGCAACAAACACAGAATTCTTGAACTTCTAAGTAGGCTAGTCTACTGGAGTGACAGATAAATACACGGCACCAGAGAACAAACTCAAGTGTCACCCTCACAAAAACTATCTACCTACTTAAACACAGATTCTTACTAGCCAGTGAGTACTAGAAATCCTCTTGTCCCTGTCTCCCCAGCATGGGAATTACAAGCACGAGCCCACACACAAAGCTTCTGTTCCATAGGTTCTAGAGAGCAAACTCTGGTTCTCATGTAAAGCAGAACTTTATTAACTAAACCATCTCCTTAGCCCTGTAAACCAATCCTTTAAAATAAATGTCTGTATATTTAACTCGACACATATTTGTTGCCTTTGCTCTTCTGGAAAAAACTAACCACATCCATGTATTAAGTTTCTCAAGCTCTTGTCCATCTTCCTCACCCCAGAGTCTTATATTCTTGCCTACATGACCAATCAAGATATTTTCCCCAGCCCAGAGATCTCCTTCATCATGAAAATTTTTGTCCTACTTTGGATTAGAGAGGTTAAGGTCAGCTTCAAGGAGCATGTGACATGTGACTATAAAGGCAGTTTCAACTAGGTGACGTATTTGTGGTAAGTGCTTCCATTGGACTATTTCTCCAGCTCCTTTCTCTTTAACAACAAAGTCAATCTCCAGATTCCTAAATTCTCCTGAGTGTCTCAAGTTTTTATGTAAACTATTAGATTTAATCTCAGTTTTCAATTTTCACATAATTGCTGAAATTACATATTTAAGTCACAAGATTAGCATCTCACAGGCCAACTTCTAGTTACTACAAGTTAATAAAGTACCAAATATGTGCTAATTTCTTATGTTCAAATCCTAATCCTGCTGTTTTGATTTTCAAATATTCCTATCTATACTCAGTTAAAAATGGTCTTGTGATACAAAGGAAGTAATTATGAAATCTCATATAGGTTGCAGTTTACCTTCACAGATGGTTTAAGTTGTATAAGATGGGAGTTCTCAAGTGAGACCTTAATATACCATTTTCAAAACAGATGGGAAACTCAAAAAGTTGGAAACAAGAAGCCCCAGTTTAGAACAAAGGATAGGAAATCTCCAAATCAGCAACAGAGATCATTTATCTGGACCCTGAGTTAAACTGTTTTGTTGCCTTTGGATTTGAGGATGTTATTGCTGTTGTTGTTGCCATTATTGTTTGTTTACCTTATGTTCTCCCATCCTTGGAGAAATTTCTACTTCTATGTACACATAGTGCAGTTCTTTTTTATTTGATTTGTATTCATTTGGTTAATATATGAAACTGGATTCCCCATCTCTGTAGGCTTTTGGATATAGTGGAAGTTTTCTTTAAGATCCTTCTGACCCCTAGAGTCCTAGTCCTTATCAATGTTAAAGTGGTGGTGGCCACACATTCCTATGACACTGGATTTGATCTTGAGTTACTTTTCTCTCCCATGGGATACCTCAGAATAAAAGTTCTTTTTTGTCATAACTGGCAGTAAGATGTTACTTGGGGAAGTCCAGTAGATAGAATTCTATGCTGTAATTAAATTCCCTACAGTACTGAGGAAAGTCCCCAAACTAAATAGTTCTTCTATCAAGAATGTCAACAAGGAACCTAGACCATGGTCATTTTAAGGAAATTCGAGCCTCATCAACAGTCAGGCACTAACCACTACTCAGGGCTGCAGAAATGGCCAAATAAATCATGATCAAAGGAAGTAATAGATGAACATTTGGAAGACGGTAAATATTGTACATTCTTCCAACTATGATCAGACATCTGTGTTTGAGCAGACACACTCTGATGGTTAATTGTGGTTGCCAACTTTACTGAATATAGAGTAGACTAAGAGATATGGCTCTGGGTGGGTCTATAAGAGTGTTTCCTGGAAGGACTAAGTCAGAGGAGAATGCCCACCCCCAGTATGGGGGACACCTCCCAGTTGTGGCTCACATATAAAGAACTTCACGACAAAAGCTATTGCTTTTTGCCTGCCCACTTCCACTTTTACCCTTTTCCTGTGAGTACATCTTTTCTTCCTCTTCCTCTTCTTCTTTTTCTTCTTCTTCCTCCTCCTTCCTCTTCCTCTCTTCCTCCTTCCTCTTCCTCTCTTCCTCCTCCTCCTCCTTCCTCTTCCTCTCTTCCTCCTCCTCCTCCTTCCTCCTCCTCTTCTCCTCCTCCTCCTTCCTCCTCCTTCCTCCTCTTCCTCCTCCCCCCTCTCCTTCTCCTTCTTCTGCTGCTACTACCATTCTTCACTGACTCAAGAATGCAGCTTAGCCTTCTAGCAAGGACTCAAGACTAATGGCTCTCCAAGAGTCCTTCCCGCCTTCAGCAGCAGGTTAGAACTGCTAAGACATCCAGACTCATGGGCTGAGCTGCTATGGGGTGCTTTTTTTTTTTTGTAGAATGTGGATAATCACTTTTCAACTGCCAGACACATGTTGTGTAAGCCAATCTAATGCATTCCTTTTTGGTATGTATTCATTTTGGCAGTTCTGTTCCTCTATAGAACCTTAGCTGATACACTCACATTTCTGTCTTGAGTTTTCGTGACTAAGAACACACTGCTCCCTTGTCTGGTGTGTCTTTGGCTTGGAGAATTATAGTTTGTTTGCTCTCTCCCCTGTGAGTTCTTCCCTGAACGGTTTACCCTTCCTGCAAGGAGGTGAGCTCTATCTGCTCTTAGGCTGGAAGCACACCTCAAGTTTTAGCACCTGTAGGATGCTAAGGAGCCATTACATTATTGTCTCCTTTGCTAGATTGTGAGCTGTTTGAGAGCAAAGATTGTCTCCTTCTTCATTTCTCATTCCACAGAGCCTGATACGTGGTGAGAATTCATTTTCTATGAAAGTTGATAGCTATGCAAATGATCCAATTTAGAGATAGGATTTTAATAGGGAAGAGAAAAAAAGAAAAGTTAGAAGCACACTTCTGAAGCAGATCACAGAATTTGGACTTTGTTATCTAGGTAATGAGGAGAGTAATAAGATGTTATTGCTAAAAAAGAATGTTCTAGTAATTTAAAAGCTAGCTTGGATTTTAAATGCATTTCCACACTTACCAATAGATCCTTTTCTTAAAGAAGAGTATATAAAACAATTGATCATTATAAATTTATTCAGAGCTGAGGATGTAGCTAGTGGCCACAGCATGAGAAGTTATAGGTTGGATCTTAAGTAATGATACTAACACTAATTACTAATAATATTAATACTGAATTACTATCAGAGGAAGAAAGTGATTAAAATTCATCCCATAACTACTCATTGGAATTTCTCTATTATATAATTTATAATAAACTTCAAAATTCCCTTATCAAATATTACAACCTAGGCTTTTTATCAAGATAGAAAAGTACTCTATGTGAAAATTTCAAACACCCAGAAATCCGATGTAGCATTTTATATGGAAGTTTGCTTTTTCTTTCTACAAGAGACTACTGCTCTAGTTAACATCCAGTCACTTCCCCTTCCTGGCATTATTATGCTAATCAAGAGTCTATATTTGTTTTCATTTCTTTGATTTTTAACACTTTGACATCTTTCTGAAGAAACATCTTTCTGGCCATTCACATTCGAAAAGTTCTACGTCGACACTATACTTTACATAGAAGTGCTTAGAAATGGCTTTCACCTGATTATTTGAGCACATGAAAAACCTCTAAGAGCTAGGATCGCAGCTGACAACAGAATTGACTGGAGTCAGAAAACAGTCTTCAAGTAGAAATTATGAACCTATGCTTACACAGCTCTTGCTGAGTAGCTAAGACTGTAAATGTTCCAATCGGAAATGCCTTCTCTAGACCCAGAGAAATCGAGGTAGCTTGCCCCTGTGCCACTGAACACCCAGGAGCGTCCTCACAGCTAGAGCAAGTGGGAGCAAGCCATCTCTTACGACTGTGTTGTTTGCTTTCTTCTTTCAGTATGAATGTGTCTTACCCATAGCTTCGTCATTTCCTGCCTTTTGTGAAGCGTTCTGTGGCATTAAAATCCCTCGGCCCAGATGGAGACTAAAATAGGTTTGCATTTCCTGTGTTTCCTTCTTCAGCTTCTGTCTAAAGCTGTAACAATAGTGTTTTATGACGTGTAACTACTCCGATACAGCCACCAATTTGCAGGCTGCATCACATGAAGTGGAGAGATTTTCTGAGTCTGCAATGAACATCTAACCGTGAGCTGGTAATTTTCCACCATAACCTTTGACAGTTTCTTGTCCCTTATCTGGAGGCTGTGATCCCTAAAACGTTCCTCACTCATGCAGGAGGGAGGATGGCACTGTCTGCAGCTCTCTAATGGGTGGGAGCTGTGCACTTGTATTAAAGACTTTCAGACCTCAGCGATGACAAAGGAAACCTTTAGACTTCTCCCCCATTTAATCTTGTGGCAGTCTGTGCCTGAGAAAACTCTCAGCAGACAGAAACTGGGCATAAAGTTCAGAAAGAGATAAAAGCACACATGGAGAAAGAAACCCAAGGCTCTGTAAAGCTCTATAAATATGCTGCTCAGGGCTGCCGCTTTATCTGTACACACAGGTGAGTCTCAAGGTTAACTGGGCCATAAAGCCCTATCCAGGCACCCAGGTTTTGCCTCTCTTAGCTTCCTTATCAATTCAGTCAGGGGGCTCTGCTAGCATATCCCCACTCATTTAGAATGCATTGTTTGTTGAGAGCTTCCTTGGCCTTAGAGTCCTATTAGTATTGGTTCACCAACATGGTGTTTTCAAAACGAATGTAAAGACAATCCAGTGGATTCACTTGGGTGATGATAGTGTGATTGGGACACTTTCTCATTTCTTACTAAGGGAGGGTAAAAGGATACCCGCACTTGGAAACTGATTCTTCTCCACGATGCCAGAAATACTAGGCAGGATGTTATAACTGTGCCTGGCATGTAGAACTTAACACAGAACTTACCAAGAGATATTGATAGAGCTGGTGCTAGGTAGCCTTAACCTTGGCTGTAGAAAGTTACTATTTAAAGTTAGCATTCACCCTAAGACCAAATGGAGGGCGTGGAGAAATGGCTTCGTAGTTATGAGCACTTGTTCTTGCAGAGGCCCAGGGTTCAATACCCACCACCCACATGACCATTCACAACCATCCATAACTCCAGTTCCAGGGGATCCAGTGCCTTCTTCCAACCTCCATGGGCACCAGGCACACCTATGGCAGGCAAAATACCCATACACATAAAATGAAATAAATCTTCTGGGGGAAAAAAAAAACAAAACAGACCAAATGGAAGTCATTGGTTGGTTCCTGGGTTTGCCAACAGAGCCATCCCAGAATCTCCCTTGCTTGAGGAGATGTGTCTAACCCTGAAGGTAATAATGCTACCTACATGGGAGGTGGGGGAAGAATGCCCACAAAGTGCTGAACACGAGATTGGCTTTCCTCAAGTTCCTAGAGACACAGAACTTCCCTCCACAGGTGGACGAGTTCATAAGGATGGGTTTTGCCCTCACCACCCTCTGAGCGTTCTCAGCAGAGTACGAGGCACTTTTCTGCTTACCTCAGGAGCAAAGGGGTGTGTACTTACTCAGTGCTCCTAGTGTACCCGTGCATTGGCCTATCAGTTTTCAGTCAGATCCACGGCAAAGGCCATCACCACCGTCACCCTGCATGGGCCCCAGAGCTATCTCCTCTTCTCTCCTAGAAAGGAAAGGCTATCATTTTGCTTGGTGTATGGGCTTTAAGATTTGGAGACAAAGAATATCTTGTCTCTTTAACTCTGAGATGGTACCTGACTTTAATCTACATAGACTGACAGCTACACATGTTTGTTGTTGATGTTTTGTTTTGAACCCCTGCCCTGGCAACTATATTCTCTATTTGTTTGCCTGGAGTTTGAAAACGCACATTGGATTTTATTTACTTGCCTAAGGTTCCTTATCGTTTACCAGCAAAAGCTGTGAAGGGCAACAGTCATAGATTAATATGAATGTGTCTGGGAGTGTGGTGTAGAAAGCAGCCTGGGATGCAAAGGAAGCATGTAGACAGCTGACACATTGACTTCTGTGACTGCCCTGTCCTGGTTGTGGTCTTTTACAGTTATGGAAGTGTCAAGACAGAGAAAGGGGAACTTGCAAAGGGCATGAAGGAGAGATAAGAGTAGGGGGGGGGCAACCTTTGCCTCCTTTATGGCTTTGCTTCAGGGACATCTGTGTTTTATTCAGTCAGGAAACTTACTCTCATGCCCAAGAGTCCAACAGTCTATTAGCCAGATGGAAAATGCTTATCAATTAGCTCCAAGGTGTGCTGTTAAAGTACCACATCTTACTTGAGGCTCCTGAGTTCCTCAGTCCTTCTCCATTTTGACTACGCAAATCTGCTGTTAGGCTGCAAAACACTACCAAATGTGAACATTTAATTAAAAACAGAGAAAACTGGCAATGCAGAGGCATGAGTTGGAGAATGTAGTGTATTTGACTTTTCTGTAAAATTCTGTTCTTTGCTCTAGGAGAATGTAAATTGCCCCTGAGAGGTTGGTGAGAAACCAATCAAGCTGATAGATATACAAACAAAAACTTTAAAAAATATTACTATCACCTTGCTGGGCTATCCGTATGGAGTGTTCTGTGTGATAAAGTGGGCTTCACATAGCTGAACAAGCCATCTGGTGTCTTTTGTAGTTCTGTCCTTTGAGGGAACATGTTTCTCTTCCTGATCTTGAGTAGACTGCTAGCTGTAATGCCAGTGAGTTTGAATTCAGATGGACGACTCTCTATGGTGGAGAAATTCCAGGCATGATAATGATATTTTTCAGGTATACAAAGCATACATTTTTTTGGCATACAAAATATAGTCCTGCCAATGTCCTTTCCCTGTATTAAACAAAACATTTACCTAAAGGAAAATTTCCTCTAGTTTTTGGCCAATTTCCTCAAGGAGACCTATTCGTTTCCGTTTTCATCTTTTAGAAGCCCCTTCCTTTAAGTCTGGAGCCATAGCATGAACTTGTTAGCAGAACAGTTTTGGGGTCTCCATCACCTACTTAGAATGGCAATTCTGTTTCACACTGTGGGTGGGTTTATCTGCTTAACTATCATACTACTGGGGCTGGAAAGACGGTTTTCAATTAAGAGCTCACACTGTTCTTGAGGAGGATCCAAGTTCAGTTCCCATTACCGGCCTCTATTTACTCACAACCACCCGTACCCTAGCTCCAAGGTATTGAACACTCTCTTCTGGCCTCATGAATACCTAAACAAGCCTGCATACACCCACACAGAGAGACACACATATACACATAAATAGAATAAAATAAAACCTTTTAAATACCAATCATACTACTATCATCCCATTCCATCTGTGAGGAGGAGGATGTCACACGTTTAGCAAGTTTTTGGAGATCATGTGATTAGCATGTAGTCCTACTACTCAAGCTTGTATATTTTAATTCATGTAGGCTAATGAACTCATCAATTACAGGTGTTAAGTTGTAAGATTATATATATGTACATATATATATAAAACATCACCAAAAAAAGTAGAAGCCAAACTTGCTTTTGTAGAATTAATAAACAAATGAGTTTATACTGTGGAAAGAAAGTTCTGTATTCAACCAGGCTGAGGACAAACCAGGCCCAGAGACCCACCATGTAGCTCTCTGGCTTAGTTGGTGTCAGGTAAATAGGTCAGATCTGCTGGTCTTCAGGTTCTTATCTGTAAAGTAAGAGAAACGCTTGAAGGCTTCTTCAATGGATGACAGGACATTTAAGGGAAATGCCATACATGGGTTTGGGATTCTGCTGATTTCTTGCATTTCTACCCTGTCTGTCTACCAAGTGTTCCCTTGGCAGCTCTGATGAAAGCAGAGCACGATGTCTGATGTTGTCACTGCTGTTTCCTTCACCAAAGTCTCATGTTGTTTTAGTTGCAATTCGAGAAGTCTTTTCTGGTCTAAAGACAATATATGTCTAAAGAAACTACTGAAATCAGTTACCTTACACTTGATCAAACTTGAATACAGGTTGGTTCCTGGTTTTATCGATGACCTTTTAACATATGAGTGCAAAACTCTGGACTTTCCCAGATTAAAAATCCACATAAACCTGGACGCAGCCACCACAAAATATCACTGTGCAAACATGATAAAATGAAGAAGTAGATCATTTACATTCAATGAGTAACAAGGTATTTGCAGGAATTAGCTGCCCCTGACCAGCCCAGTCTGATCTTAAAGCTTAGAGTTTCATTTTATTGATGCCTATAAATAAACATTTCTTGTCGTAATGTGTCCTGGTTCAAAATTTGGCACACAAAGGCCCGGATTTTATAGCTGTGGAACACAAGTCAACCCCAAGAGAAAGGGTGATCCTTTTCCTCTTGCAAGTGAACTTTTAATTTGGATCAGTTATTTGTTGTTCAGGGGTCAGTCATTCACAAAGCAGCCCTCTGTCCTCTCTTCTTTCAGGTCATTTTATGGAGCTTGTCTTTAGAATTTCATTTTTAACTTCAAGTCTGCGTGTGTGTGTGTGTGTGTGTGTGTGTGTGTGTGTGTGTGTGTGTGTGTATTGTGAATAGAGGGAGAGAGCATTTTGTGTACAGAAATACAGTGCACACACACACATACACACATGCAATCATGTACACATGAATACGCTACACATTAATAAAATCAAACAAATAAATATTAAAAATAGAAGAGGTTGAGATGATCAAGAAGAGAATCTCTAGTCTAAAGTAAAACAAGATGTTGCCGATTCTGACAGGAGAATTTAATGATGGATGCAGAACATCAGTGAAAATGCCATGGGGCACAATAACTGAAGGAACATGTTCAGGGGATCTATCTATTGTGGCCTAAAGAGATACCGTGAACCAAGGTGGACAGAGTCTGAGGAGAAGTGAGGAAAGCATGATTGGAAGGCGGGGCAGTAGCAAGGAGAAACAATCGCTCCATGATGAGGGAACGCTAGTCTGAAAGGGAAATATAGATTTCTCTGTTACTTTTGTGAAGGAGACAGCTGGCTTACAATGGTCCTCACATTGCTGCAGTCGTGTCCGGGACCTCAGTCCAGCTCTTCAGAGAAGATTCAGCTCCATCCCTTCCCACTCTGGGGCAAGCACCTTAACACTGAAAACAGGCCACCACAGGAGCAGTCCCCGTGATAGAAACTGGCAAAAGCTACAAACCATTGTTCCTTTCCCCAATGTACCAGCTACTAAATGTCTGCCAGTACATTGCCATCTATATGTACAAATTTTGAAGCTACACTGGATATTTTTCATGGTTTGGGCAGCCTATCACTTGAA
This sequence comes from Onychomys torridus, assembly GCF_903995425.1. Classification (NCBI taxonomy): domain Eukaryota; kingdom Metazoa; phylum Chordata; class Mammalia; order Rodentia; family Cricetidae; genus Onychomys; species Onychomys torridus. Next base: position 87,717,791 of record NC_050451.1, on the reverse strand, counting down.
TTCTCCTTGCTGCTCAAAAAGAGCCTCTCTTCAAAAGTCCTAGCGAGGAACAAACCCCCTCCCTACTTACAAAGCCCAAACACATGGGCCTCTAGCAGCAAGGATGGGGAACCATGACTGATTCCTAGACTTTGGTTCTAAAGAAATAAGGCTGAATAAAAGAGAAGAACCTTGGCCTCTAAGCAGAGGAGCAATGGTTTTCAAGGCAGTGGGACAAGGAGGATGCCCACTGACACAGCAATGTCCCCTTTAGAGATTTGAATTTTTGTTTTCCAAATCTTCTTATTGCTGTTTCTCTTTTTCTGTCCTCCCAAGTCTTTATCTCTGTCTTCCCCCTTCATTTTCGACCTACCTTAAATGCCTTCAGTATCTTTTCTTTATGTAGGAATGTAATATATCAATGGGTTATATCACAGATTGTGAGCACTGGGACATTTATGGAGCTTACAATTACTCAAACAACCCAGAGACAACATCTACTCGTAACCACCGCTCTGATTGCTAGAGTGAGATTTTGCCTGCAAAATTTAAGGATGCCAAAGCTGGGCGATGGTGGCGCACGCCTTTAATCCCAGCACTAGGGAGGCAGAGCCAGGCAGATCTCTGTGAGTTCGAGGCCAGCCTGGGCAACCAAGTGAGTTCCAGGAAAGGGGCAAAGCTACGTAGAGAAACTCTGTCTCGGAAAACAAACCAAAAAAAAACAAAAACAAAAATTTAAGATGCCCACAATTATCACATCGTAGCTAGTACACACAGAAGCAACATCAGTATGGAGTTTAGCCTATGGGACGTCGATCAAGAAGCATGATTTAGCCAATACTGATAGAGGAAGATGACTTTGACAAAGGAAATGTGGAATGTTAAAGTGGGGGCAACAAGAGCTTCATCCAGTCCAAGAGTTATATATATATATGCCATTCCAAGAAAGGTCTGATGTTGGTTTACTTTGCAGCATAAGCAATCTTTGAAAGGCAGTCCTAGCAGCCCAGGCAGCTCATCCTTACAGGGGACCTGAGCAACAGAGAGGATTTCCCACAATGCTGATATTCAATAGCTCCAGCAGTTATACAAACAAAAATGGCAATGAGATAAAAGGATTAAGTCACTAAAAAGCACAACTGTTGCTTATAGTTAGTAACATATTATATATAGAAGCACATGACATCTGAGGCAATAAGTGTTTACAAGATTACTTGATAAGTAGCAACATATAAAAAGCAACAGCCATCTCCAACAGCAGTAATAACCAAATAAAGTCATGAAAAGATCCAATTTACAATAACAATAAAATCTTCAAATAGATATCAAGGAAAACATTTTAAAATTATACTGAAATGTTGTGAAGGTAGATCATTAGAAAACATTTTGAAAAACATAAAAAATACAAAAGAAGAACTACATAAATGGGGCAGCACCTCATTTTCAAAAAGAGAAGATACTGCAAGGTCTAAGATGTCAATTAGTGTACATATTTGATACAATTATAAACTAGAATCCTAGCATGGTGTTTTCATCAGATGTCACAAATCACTGCTGAAATCTTGAAGAGGAAATAAAACAAAACACAATGTTAACCAACATCCATTTCTAGCTCTAGGAAGGAAACTCTTATTACAAGTCTTTGCAGGGATTGAGCTCAGGCTTTTTCACTGAAAATCCTCCACATTTAAAAGACTAACAACTGATTTGTATATTGAAAACTACTTTCATGGGTCTGGGAAGGTGGTTCAGTGGGTGAGAACAGTTGCTGCTCTTTCAGGGATCCATGTTCAGTTTGTATCACCCACAGATCCACTCACAGCCACATCTATCTCCAGTTCCAGTGAATTCAATATCTTCTTCTGGCTTCATCAGACACATGCATGCACATGATGTACATACACATATATACATGTGTGAAAAATACACAAAGAAAAACAAATAAAAATAATGTAATGTTCCATCACAAATTGACACTATTGATAGTGGTTCCGATAGCAGAACAGGTCCACAACGATGCAAAATAATTTTTAAAATGAATTGAGGAGTGATTATTCATCATCATTTTGTAAGCTGCCATTAAATTTGTATAACCAAATTTATAAGTAAGTCATATTTTAAGTAGTATAATGAATACGAAATGACTTACAAAATAATGGATAAGATACTTTTCTATACACCGGAAAAAAGATCATTACATAGAATATGATTGTATATTGTTGTAGTTATACCACTTATAAGTCAGTGTTTTAAAAGGAAGTGGAAGGCTGAGGTGGAGAGACCTGTCAGCCGCCACCATGATGAGCGAGATGTAAGGTACTGGTAAGCCACGAGCCACGTGACAACTTATAGATTAATAGAAATGGGTTAATTTAAGACAGAAGAAGTAGATAGCAAAAAGCCTGCCATGGCCATACAGTTTATAAGTAATATAAGCATCTGAGTGGTTATTTTATACATGGGTTGTGGGACTGTGAGGGCTTGGCGGAAGATGGAGAGAAAAACCCAAGCTACAAATGGCACCCCACATAGGGTGCCAGATATTGGTGAAACATTAAGGCCACTTCACATAGTTAAAAGGGAGATTTATTTTGTGGGGTAACTTATAAGTGAAGGGATAGGTAGGTTGCAGGGTCTGGGAAAGGTGTGGCACAGTCCAGCAGTGTTCTCTGGAGAACTCTGTTTGGTCTACCTCCAGCATCCAGGGTCCAGGAACCAAGAGAGCCCTTGCATCCAGAACTCAGGTCTTCAGGGTCCTCTCTCAGCCATGCCTTGTAGGTGTGACCATTACTGAACTCTCAATGGGGTTTGGAACTTCCAGGTCACAGCTGGAATGGCTACCCACTACACAAATATGCCTGCGTATTTCAGTACTAGGAAGGACCTTGAGCTTGAGGTTTGTTTTTGTCTCAAAAAACCAAATAAAAATAACAAAAGTAATAGAAAAATAAGCAAGACATGTGAACAGAATGTGAATGACTGGAACAGAAGAGGTATGGAGAGGGAAAAAGTTGAATATATAAAATTATCCTTTCCCTCATTGGTAATTAGAATAAATCAGAATCAAAATGATGTGGAATACACTTTCAGACCTGCATGAGGGAATGTGAGAAGTCTGACAGTTATCCATCAAGTGAAGATGTAGCAGAATTTCTCTGTATATACTGATAGGATAGACAATAGGTACATACAGGGTGGGAAATAAAGGTGCACGGTTTAAAGATCAAGTGTGTGCATATCCCAAGTACCCATATACCCTACAAGAGCCATAGTTGTCAATTAAGTGGCTCATTAGGACTACCTCTGGGGCTTTTAAGAGATAATACTCTGTGGCTGGAGAGATGGCTCAGTGGTTAAGAGCATTCACTGCTCTTCCAGAAGTTGGGAGCTCCATTCTCAGCACCCACATGGCAGCTAGCAAACATCTCTAACTCTGATCCTGTGGGGATCTGATGCGCTCTCTGGTCTCTGCAGGTACTACACCCACATGGTGCACAGACATACATGCAGGCAAAATACCCAAACACATAAAATAAATACATTTTGAAAACAAAGAAAGAAGTAGCCCTAAGCACTCTATTTTAGTTGCTTGGAGTACAACCTTTTGGGATAGAAAAGATAGAAGCATTCTTACAAAAGCAGGCAAACCAGGTCGTTATCAACATAGACATGTCTTTTGCGTACCTATATATGATGTATGTGTGTGCACAAATTAATGCACATAGAAAGGAAAAGAAAGATAGCTGATGCATGCTTGCCTGATGATTGAAAATGGAATGATGTCAGAGGGATGGAAATGTACCAATATGATTGACTGTTGGAGCCCGGCCCAGGCGGTGGGAGCATGCTCTGCAGCATGAGGCTCAACCACAGGTAAAAGACTCAGTCTCCAGAAGTTTTCCATACTCATGAGGAGAGCATGTCTTCTACTTGAAAAGAGCAAAGCAACCAAAAATAGAAATCCACAGTCGTTTATCCGCTCTTCCTTTCCCAAGTTTTTTCTATAGCACCCGCAGGTGAGTCTGCAGCAAAAGTTTGGGAGGTGCATCCAGGAGGTCTTTGCTCAGAGCAATCTGTCTTCCAGTGAAGCGAGTTCAATCTGCTGAGGGGTGGGAAAGAGGAGGAAAGCAATTTGCAACAGCTTTTCTAAAGCTCAAGAGTATGTTTAATTAATTTTATTGTTTTCCAATTTAGTCATCAGTTAATTTGATAAAAAGCACGTCCAGTCTTAAAAATTAGCATTCTTTTTAAAATTTTCTTTCAAGCTCAGAGCCAAGTCTGTTGTCATTTGCATTGTCTTCAGGAACTAGCATTTTGTAAACTGTGAACAGGACAAACATTGGCAAAGGAATCCTTTTCTGTACGTGCCCTAGCATGTGACACACAGATGTGACTTAGAATGATGCCACTCCACAAGCTTTCATAGCGCCTAACACAGAGACTTCACAATCACCAGTGAACAAAAGTAGATGTGTTTGGGGAACTTACTGACACTTTGAACCACACTGGCATTTTTTTTTTAAATGGAACCAGTGCAGATCTGAGTCTTGAGTCAGAGGCAGGAGGGTTAAGAAGCCACTTTTACTGACTTCAAACTGAGGCCGTGTGTCTTTTTCCAAGGGTAGACAAAAGGTTTCAACTCTGAATAGGCTGGCCAGCTGCATATGGATAGTATACATTAAACAAAAGATTCAATAATGCGACTGCAGTTTGTGAAGGGCTCAAAAGAGCAACTGAGCTAATTTTGGCATCAGCCACTTTATAAGAAAAAAAGGACTATGTGAAATGGGAGATCTGAAAATATCCTCTCACTGGAGGCCCATTATCAGTTGCACATACAGTTGCAGAGGGCTCACAGGCTACACCTGCAGCATTGTGTGAGATAATTGTTTTATTCTTTGCTCATTAGAACAAACAGACCTCCCAGAGAGTGATGTGTGTTCTTATTTTTATAATGGATTTATGGACTCAAAGTATTGAATACCAAATTTTCTGTGGGTTACTGAAAAGGCACAGAGGGATTCTAGAAGAGACTGGTTGTCGGAGACCAGGCTCCTTGTAGCCAAGGAAATGGACTTAATTTAATCCAGGTGACGGGCTATTCCACAAAATCTTTTCTTAATTAGTGGTACCTTGACCTCTTCTTGTGGAGTCTCTTTCCTGATCTCCGTTTCTTTCAACTAACCAGTTGTATTTTCCCACACAACTTCCCACAGTTTGATTATGATAGAAAGCCTGCTGAAGAAAACAACTTCCTACAATTTGAAGTGCATCCAAGTGGCCAACAAGAATTGTAGCTGCTCTTGGCATTAGCTACGTGAAGATGATTTTCCCCCCACAAATTAAGAACATAAAAGGAATTCCTGGCGTCTCAAGATCAGCAGCAACACAATGTAGCATATGAACTTATGGATGTACCTCCATCCAAAATATGGATACTGCAATTTTAAGATGATCCCAATACTTTCTACCCTGATATGATTCTCTGCCTAAATAAGGTGTGAGTCACCCAAGTTTACTTTTTTGAAGAAACTTCAGACATAATTGAAGTTCCTATTTGCTTCACTTTAAGTTAAAGGGATTATCCTAGTGAGGATGGTGAAGAATTCAGAGAGATTCCTAGTGGCCTTAAAGAGGTAAAGTGCCACATTGTAATGCTTTCACCTGGGCTCCAAGGAACTGAACTCTGCCAGTAATTATGAAGCTTAGCAGAGGAGGTCAAGCATCTTGGATGGGACAGTGAGATGAGATGTGTGCACTGTTGATACCTGTCTCTGAGCAGACTGAACAGAGGACCTGGTTAGCCTGCAGTCAAGCTTCTGTCCTGTAAGATGACAGCTGGGTTGTTTGGGTGCTGGTAGTGTTGGGAGCAGTGCCAACTATTGAGCCCAGGGCCTCACACTTGCCAAGCAAGTGTTCCTCCGCCAAGCTACATCCCCAGCTCTAACATTACTATTTTGAGATCCTGATTTTGAAGGATTTTGATAAAAGGAAAGTAATAGACTGACTGAGTGCTGGTGTGGCTTCTTGCCTTGGAAGCAAAATGTTAACTTTTTATGTGGTCTAGAATTTCCTGAGTATGTGGAGCCAATCTCCACATGAAAGTTCCTGTTTAAAGCAAATAATTTGAAATGATCATGTCCATAATCCTATGGACTTCCTGAGCAGTAGAAACGATAGAGAAAACAATCTGTCAGAATTCTCAGCTATTTTGGCCCATGATGAATGTGGTTTGTGGTACTCTCCAATGAAGGTATCCAGTTCACTTCCCATGTCCACCCATGTTCACCCTGACTAATAAAGCAAATGATTGAAAACAACATTATTACATTATGACAGTCTTAATGTAGAACCCATGCTGATTTGCCTTTAAGTAACAATTTGTTTCCAATTTCGGGAACTTTCCCTACTGATGTACTTGTGACAGTCTTACTTGACAGCTAGTATTTCTTCCTCAGCCACAGAGGAGATCTGGGAAAGTGCTCCTATTTACCTCTCTGTTGTGATAAAGATGCCCTGACAAGCCAACTCAAGGGCCAAAGGGCTTATTTTGGCTTACAGTTCCAGGGGGCATCTGGTCCATCCCCATTGTGATATAGAGGCCATGATGTCAGGAACGTGAAGCAGCTGTCACACAGCACGACAGTCGGGATGGATGTATGTTGCTATTCAGGTTTCTCTCTCCTCTTTACACACTTCTGAATGTTCTACCCAGGGAATGGTTCTGCCCAACACTGAGATACATGTTCCTACATCAGTCAAGTAATCAAGATAATTCCTCCAAAGGCAAGACTTCTCCCAGGTGATTCTAGACTCTTTCAATTTGACAGTTCACACTAATCATCACAGTGACTTTGGAGGACAATGGTAGGAGATACAGATGAGTTTTATTTGCCATTGCTGTATGATATCAGCAGAAGCATAACACAGATGGACATAAAAAATGAGACCTCTGTGAAAGTACATGAGGAGGAGTATGGTACAGATATGGAAAGTTCCACTTTTAGGCACTTGTGTGTGTTCACACATGGGTCCAAAGGACCCAGACTGACCACAGCAGTGCACTAGGAAAAAGCCAGAAACAAAATGAACTTGCCTTACCAGTAGTTCTAGGGTAGAAAACCATGTGTACAATAAAAGGGGGTGTTAGAAACATATGGAGGAAAGAAGATGAGGAAATAGAGCCAAACCAGGACAAGCATGGCTCAGGGAGGTCAAGGGCAATGACTTCAGGACAGCTGGGGAGTCTGACCAAGTAGCAAAAGAGTGGGAGAGTAGCCTGAGACAGAACAAGAGTGCATGAGTTTGAGAGCAGAAGAAATCAAATAAAAACTAAAAAAGCAATGTATGTTTGTATATATTTATATGTGTACATATGTGTGTGTCTCTATAAGGAAACACTGCCAACCCACATACAGGGATAGAAACATCAAAATGATAATTATGTACTTCAGCACCAACCCTAAGAACCAGCAAAGCATGAAGTGATATGTTTCAAGCCTTGAAAGTAAGTAACTGTCAACTAAGTTTGCTATACCCATCAAAATTATCTACTGAAAAAGATGGGAAAATAAGAATATTTCAAGACAAAAGACAAACACATGTTAAGGTAACCCATGGCAACTAAGGCAACAACTCAGTAAAACTTCTTTAACAAATATTACAGAAGGGAAGAAGAGATTCGCATGGGACAATGCAGGAAAGAATCCACTCCTTAAAAGCAACAGCTGAACAGAAGAGACCTGGGAAGGATCTGTCATGCCCAACACCGCAAGCCAGTAAACATCCTACACTATGAGGATAAGAAGAACTACTAAGTAACCAACCACCCAGAACTGTAAACAACTAAGTCACAAATAACAGCAGGCCTTTCATGATTATAACCTTAAATTCAAAAGGCTTTAACTGGCCAATAAAAAGACACAGAATAATGGACTGGATTAAAAACATAAATTCCAACTACCCACTCCTTCCAAGAAACATACTTAGGAAAGACATCCATAAATTGAGAGCTAAAGGTTAGCAATCAAACTATCGTGGACATAGAAAATGCAAATAACCCTGGATAATAGTTTTCATACATAATAAAGTAGATTTCATACAAAAATTAGGCAGAAAATATAAGAGTCTGTTGCATATTAATAAAGGGAACAATTCATCAAGCTGACATAATTATTGTTGATATTTATGCACTAAATCTTGGTGCTCATAATTTCATAAAAACAAACCCTAAAAGTCATAAAAGACCACTGAGGTCCTGACACAATAACAGGAGTACACTTCAATATTCTACTCATATATCTAGATAGATATTCAAATTAAAAATTAGCCAAGAAACTCCAGATCTGGATTACACCACAGATAATAGGTACCTAACAGATACCTATAGAACCTTCCACTCAACAGAGAGGCAAAACACAGTCTTCGCAGAAGTATATGGAAACTTCTCTAAAATTGACCACATTGTAAGTCACAAAACAAGCTTTAATAATTCCAAAACATAAATAATTCCCCATACATTGTCAGATCAAGGTGAAATAAAACTATATATCAATAGCAAGAAGACGCTCAGAAAGTAACAGTTATTGGAGCCTCAACAATACCCTTTTAAATGGATAATGGGTCACTGAAGAAATTGGGGGAATTTTAAAACTTCCTAGAATAAAATGAAAATGAGAGTGTAACCTGGCCAAATCTGTGGGATATAGCCAAGGCAGTCCCAAGAGGAAAGTTTGTAGCTATGAATGATGACATAAAACAAATTAGAGAGATTCCATGTAAACGTACACCTCAAAGTTCCAGAAGAATCAAAAAGAAGCTAAATCCAAATGTGGCAGAGAGCAAAATACAACAAAGTTTTGGGGCAGACATTAATGAAATAAAGACTAAATGAGCAATGCATAGAAATTAACCAAAGAATTAGTTCATGGAAATGATGAACAAGATTGACCAAGCCATAGCCACCCAAACCGAAATAAGAGAGAATAAACTCAAAATAATAAAATTAGAGATGGAAAGGGAGTCTTTACAATAGACTCCAATGAAATTCAGACAGTCCTCAAGGGATACTTAGAAAATTTATATTCCAAATGTTGGAAAAATGCAGAAGATATGGATAAATATTTAAGCATAAATAACCTACCAAATCAAAACCAGAAGATGTAAATAATATGAACAGATCCATAACAAGCAAGAAGATCAAATCAGTAAATAAAAATTTTCCCACCCACTATAACCCTGACACTTACCTGGATAATGACACAACAACAAGCCCAAATAAAAAGCCCAGCTGACCAATCTCCCTGATGAATGTAGACACAAAAAAATAAAATTAAATAAAAAACTTGAAAACTTAATCCATGATCACATTGATAACCATACATTATCATCAAGTTGCTTTCATCCAAAGATTCAAGGTTGACTCAGATTCACAAAGCAATAAGTAAATAGCATTAATAGGCTGATAGACAGAAATCAAACATTTTATTTAATCTTATTTTTAATTTTTTTATATCCCTTACCTTCCTAAAGTCATTCCATGAATGAATTCTCTGTCTTGTGAAAATTATTGCTAAAAGCCATTATAGTTTGTTCATAATTCTTAAAATTATCACACCTTTACTTTTCAGAATGTCTTTAAATGTATTATGTCTTTATTCTTAACTGGTATTTTAATTATTACACTACCGTAAGTGTGTAGCCTCAAGGGTTGTGGCAAGTTTCCTGAAATTCATAGCTTTTTAATTACCTATCTTCCTCAATAAATGGGAGTGTTTCTATAGACTATCTACTGCCCTATCCCGTCCTATCTTGGAACTAGTTTACAATTTGGATGGAATGTCTTTGGAGACTACACCTGTTGGGAGTAACAAGGGAAATTTAAGAATAGCTCAGTATTGTTTGTTCCTTAGATGAAGTTCATTTTCTTTGTAATTATAAGTCCATATTCTCAAACTCTCCAAATGACTTTGTTTTCATTCTAACAGAAATTGATTTTAATGAAGAATAGTGGGGAACTCTGTATTCTACACAAGACCATCATTTTTGGGCAACTGTGGAGGAAGAGGGCTTTGGATTCTGACATCATTGCCTTATTTACTCATTCAGTAAATGTGTGTTGATTACTGGTCATGTGACAGGCACTGCTTCAGGTTCCAGCCTATAATCACAGAGGTAAAGTCTGTGCTTTCACAGAAACACACAGGTATACTTGCATTTCCATCCATGTTAAGACATATATCCATGCTGTTAAGTGGTAATAAGAACCACAGGAGAAAGTAGCTCAGAGTGTAAGGAAAGAGTGTATCTCAAGAGTCACTGTTTCATCTCAGCCATATGAATGGGAGAGTGCATAGTAGGAAGAATTGTAGACATGTGGATAGAACAGGGAATGGAGACGAGACTGAGCCAAGGAACTTTCCAGACAGACATGGACGCTTCAGGAAATAAGACACCAAGGACATAAGAGGAGATGCAGGTAACAGGACTACAAATCGAGTGAAGAGAGCTTCGAGATGAAGGACTGGCAAGTCAGGGTCAATGCGGACAGCCCAAGAGTAAAAGGAATGAACAGAGCATTGACTAGTTGCCAAAGGGAAATCACCTGTCCCTCTAGCCCTGCACTGTTTTGGGCAGGCCCTTGAGGTCATGCCATTTCTGATGACCCTGAGAGCCACATTAAGTGCTGCTTCTGGAACCCCCCTGACTTCCTCCAAGCAGAGGGGATGAATGGACACAGAGTGGAAGTCCCTAAGTACCTAGACGCAGATTACATTTCCCACATCCTGAAATGTCTTTTGGGATAAACGTAAAAGATGGAGCTAAGGCTTCTTCTTTAGATTATCTTACAAGCCCTCTGAAGTCTGGATTTTCTCATATTCCTCAAACGTGGAAGGGAATTAAGTTCAGGCTCATAAATCCTTTCCCTTCCAATTCTATTTCTTTCTTCTAACTTAAGAAGTCTGGTAGGGTGGCTGGAGAGATGGTGGACTAGCTGCTTTTCTGGAGGACCTGCGTTTGGTTCCCAGCTCCCCCACATGGCAGCTCACGATCCTCTGTAACTCCAGTTCCAGGGAACCTGACACCCTCTTCTGGCCTCTGTGTGTAACCAGGCACTGCTCAGTCATGGTGCACAAATATCTGTAGATGGGCCACACTCATACAATGATAAAAATCTTGGAAAGAAATAAGTCTGTTTGGTAGAGAAATTATGTGGTATGGTGGAGACCTCTATATTCTTTCTGTTACAGGACTTATTCTCTAAATTCTATCAACTTCCCTTGCTGATGACATTTCTTATTTGAAACCAGAGTTGAGTTGTTTTTTTTTGTTGTTGTTGTTTTTATTTTAGCTTCAACTAATGAATTTTAAGATACAAGGGGATTCTGAGGGAAAAAATAAATCTTAAGGAACACTGGATACCATTGTGTAAGTATTTCCAGAAACAACCGATTAGTATGAAGTCTGCCAAGCTGAAAATAATCACAGACTGTGGCAGTGAGTGAGATTTATGTAGACAAAAGTCAACAATTTCACTCTTGTATGAGAAAGGGCCCAGAGACAACTCTTCAAGATAAACCTGTCGGGCACCACGAGCCCAGTTTCCAGGGAAGGTGCTGCCTTCTTTCATCTCAGTATGAAGTCTGGTCAGCTTTCTCAACCTGCTTATACAGGCTAGGAAGTAGCATTTGCAACTGGATAAAGTATATCAGCAACACAAGTGTCATAAATGACCCTGGGCTTTGTCATGACTCTTAAAGCCAGAGATCTGTAAAATCTATGCCTAAAGAAAATCCCAGAAAAAAAAAAAAACAGTTTTAATAACAAAGCAACTAAAATATTCTTCAAAAAATAAATAAGAATTATTTTTATTACTAATTAGAATGTGCATGTTTATCTAAGTATGGAATCTTATTAAGTGCTGTTTATTTCAGACTCAGTTTATGCTCTTTCTGAACTTTCTGGTTTAAGCAATCCTCCTGTCTCAGCCTCCTAAGCATTGAGATTCCCACTATGAAAAACTGCATTCAGCTCTGCTGCTTATCTCTGAAATACGGCTGGAACTTAGTGTTTCCAATGTTTTATTCTATTGCCTCCTTTTTATTCAGAGACAGTACTTCAGTCCAGGAAACTTTCTTTTACATAGTATTAAGAAAGAGGAGAAATTGCAAAGTCAAAAAATTCTGTTTCTGGCATCGCTCTTTCATGAACCTAGATCATGGGATGAGACAGAAGACTGGAGCAATTGCTCGTGGGGGGAATGATGTAACTGTGTTTTAATTAAAAATTGTTTAAAAAATAATTCCTGCCCTAGGCAAAAGATTACCTGGGATTAGGAGAGACAATTTCAAAAAAACCAGAAGCAGCACTTAGACATTGTGGCTTCCATGAAGGGGATCTGTGACATACTTCTCTGAAGCCAATGCCTGGGGAAGTGTGAGCCACGGAAGCCAGGACACAGTTGGAGGGCCCAACATCGAAGTAGACCTGAGTCCCTGGTCCTTGCAACCTCCATCATTCTGAGATTGCATGGCAAGGAGTGTGCTGGGCTAGACAGGCCCCCGAGTTCGCCAGCCCACTCCCCTGCTCAGGAAAATAAAGCCTCATCCTATGCATCCACAGAGGATGTGCCTAACAAAACAGCAATGACGCCAATGAGAGGCCTGCAGTAGCAGATGCAGAGAGACTTGTGAACGTCATCCCTCCCTCCTGGCCTCCTGGTCCAGGCCTCAATGCCGTGTAAGTGCCCCAAATGTAAAGCCAATCATGAGGACTAAAAGTGGGAGAATGCACTGGGTGAGCTGAAATCCAATTTTCAAGATTTAGTTACATAGGAATGAAAATAAATACAAAGTGCAGTCAGAATAAAGAAATTCCCTGTACAAGCATGTATAAAGACTTTCTTTTTGCCTACTACACACAAATTACTGTTTATTTGGCATGGATATATTTTTCCCCAAATAGAAAAACAGTTACTTTTTTTCTGAATTCAACTCAAAAAATAATAATGTACTCCAATTAGTTGACATGTAAAATGGCTTTAAATAACATTTTAGGAAACATGGTAACTCCTCTTTCAAATGAAAAACTGTTGTGAGGAACAATTTATATCTTAAAATATTTTAATGTAAAACTTGTGTTGGTATTGTGTTTTATTTGAATACCGAATCAGCCCCCATACATTCCCTTCTCACATCCTGTGCTAGGAAATTTCCAGAAACTCTTGCTGCAGTGGGGGCCTCCAGAGAAGACCTCCCAGCTTCCTTTGGGACACGGCCCTGCTGTCAACTGAGTACATTCTCATTTTCTTATTTTAATCCAAATTGCTCTTCCCAGTTTTCAGTCTTATTGTTTACACATTTTGGATGTCCCTATATTTATTCCCGAGTGCATGTAACTCACTTTCTACTAACTAATGCTTCTAACCAATGTAGCTTCTCTTTTTTCAACAAAGGACTGTGGGTGCAGCTCCTCTGCTCTCTGTGGGGGATGTTGGGCAGTGACACGGAGGCTTTGGGCTTCTCTAGTGTCCATTACCTCCTGGCTCTCGGACTTCCAGGCAAACCCTTCAACCTCTGTATACCTTATTCTCCTCATTTATAACAACATGGAAATGATAGTGCTTGTCTTATAAAATCAGGAGAAGTAAATGTCACACATATACAATTATTATTGCCGTTTCTGGCAAATAGCTTCTGATGGAGAGGTGCCAACTATTACTGTTGTTTGGCCTGTAATAAGGACCTGTCATCCCTCTCCCATCCACAGGTCATCTTTTGCTTCTCTTTCTGCTGTTGGTCCTCAAATCTTTCGGAATATGTTCTGAATGAAGCTCTCACCATTTGCTGGCTGTTTTCAGTTCTATAAACTTTAATTAAACCCATAACATGTACCAGACACCACAGGAGTGAGACAAGAGAAAAAATAAAATGTGCTCTGTTTTCTTCCCCTGACAGTGTCAAGGAGACCCAGTTAATACTTTCACATTTGCACATGTTGAACTCGGGGAGGGGGGGCACATTGAAGACTAGTCACCGAAGGCTTCTTGGTGTGCTAAAACACTGAAATGCACCCTGAACCGAGTGAGGAATGGTGGCAAGCCATTCTAGAAGGTAGGAAGGACCTAGAGGACAGAAAGAAGCAGCCTGAAGCCATGGTGTGTTGGGAGGGAAGCATGCTAACATTTGTGGACATCCGAGAACAAATAGGAATGGTGACTGTGGATTTGAACCCAGATACAAGTTGTCAATCGATTTCACAAACTGTCCCCTAAATCATGGCTTGTCCTCCTACCTAAACAAACACATCTTCATAGTGTTCTGGCCAGCTGGGCTATAATTTAGAATGCTAAAACTTTCTGGAATTCCAGGCTCAAAATGTAGTGGGCGTCTGGGGTGGGTAGGCTAGCTGTTAGGCTGCCACCCACTGCTGAGCTGACTATGTGTGTCCCTCTAATACTCATAGTTTGTAACTTTGATCATTCTGTGATGCTCTTCAGAGATGGAGCCTTTCAGAGAGAGGGTGGAGCTCCAGAGATGGAACTACTGACTGCTGTCCTTATAGATAGATCTACCGGCACCTTGATCTGGACTCCCCAGCCTCCAGAACTGTGAGCAATAAATGCCTGTGGTTTAAGTCACGTGGTCTGTGGTATTTGCTACAGCACCTCAAACAAAAGAATACACCCACCATCTCTTTTCCTAAACCTGGCTCCACAGCCCAACAACATCTGTGGAAACGCTGTTAATGTTTGTCCTTTGGCCCATACACCTCAGTCCTGCCCAGAGGTACTGCTGATCCTATAAAGCATGTTGAAAGGGCTTTGAGCCATTTCCCAAGGAGACTAGGATACCAGACATCTGCAGCATGAAGCATGGAGACAAAGCCTGGATTCTTAGTTAGTTATTCTGCTTAGAAGCCTGCTTACCTACATGATTTGTCCTCTATGATAAAGACCAAGAAGAGGTAGCTGCAACCTCCTAATGATCCGAGTTGGGGGCATCCCAGATGCCTGGACAGAGGAATATTCATGCAAGAGGCAAATTCTACTTCTCCATCATGTCAACTAATAAACAAAGAGGCAGAGGAGGTGGGGCATAATGTTGGAGATCTGGGCAGGAGCCAATGCCACATTTTTATTAACTTGGGCTAATTTTTTAAAAGGGCTGGATTTTAATCTGTTGGGTACTTGGAATCCTTGAAATGCATTAAATGAAGAGATGTCATGAAGTTTTCCTAGAGAAGTACATTGTCAGTTGTTCTTTGGAAGATAGCCGGGAGGAGGCCACAAGACCAAAGAAGACAGGGGCAGAGGAATGAGGTTTGGAACACTTTGGCCGTATTCTATGAAGTTGAATTCTATAGAGCCAGAAAATAGTCTAACACATGTTCTGGAGGGGAAAATGGTAGTAATTGTCTATTGTTTGGTGATGAGAGTGGGAGGCTGTATGAGACAGAAGACAGGGGAGGCCAGCAGATGCTTCCCATGCTTGGATCAGTGGTGATGCATTAGTCTTCTGCTGTCATAGGAAATTACTACCCTCTGAGCAGCCTAAAAACCACACCAGTCTATTCCTCCCAATCATCTTAGTCGCACTCCCTGATCAGAGTCTCAGGAAACTGAGCTCAAGTGTGGGCAGAGCTCCACCCCTTTGGGGAGAATCTGAGAATGGATTTGCTCTTGAGTTCATTCGAACGGAGAAACTCCTGCATGTCTTGTATGTTCCTATGTGTTAACTAAGGGTGAGGTTTGGTCTCAGGGGTAGCACACACTCTTTTACATTCTTTCCATATGGCGCTTTTCCACACTGGAGGAGTATGTTCCTTCATGCCAGACCTTGCCTTTCCGTTGGATCTCTCTGCCTCATCTCTCTTCTGTACCTCTCTTTGGCCTCCTTCTGTGTTTAGAGGACTCATGATTGATATTAGATTGATCCTATCAAAATAGTATTACTTACCCATAGTATCACATCCAGAAAGTTCTTTGAGGTATGTGATGCCATATACTGGCAGGCTTCAAGAATTAGGGATAGACATATTTAGAAAAATATTCCGTTTTGATGTACAGTAAAAAAATCTTCTGTTCCCTCAGGCCGCATTGCCTAAGCACAATCAGCTGGCTGCTGGCAGAAATTCAGTAAGAGTTTTGCCTTCTTCATTTCTGGTTCAGACCATCCATGATCACATTGTTTAAAAACTTTATCAGTCTACCTCCTCAACCCCACCCAAATGCTCTCCATTAAATCTCACTTATTTTCTTCATTCATTCTATGAGACTATGAAATAACGTGCCTATCATAGCCTTAGCTATCAATGGTACACAAGCCTACAGTAATGAGAAAAGAGAACCTCATCTGAAGAACTGCCTGGATTAGATTGGTTCGGGGCTGTCTCTGTGGGGCATTTTCTTGACTGTTAACTGATATTGGAGGATCCAGACCACAGAGGGCAGCACCATCCCTAGGCAGATGGGCCCGCACTGTATAGCAACAGGAGCTGAGTGTGAGACGGGTGAGAAGCCAGTTAGCAGCGTTCCTCCAGCCTTTAGTCCTGCTTCCATTGATTTGCTTCCTTCCATGATGGGTTGTGACCTGGAAGTGTAAACTGGGTAATCCTGTCCCTCCGTAAATTGCTTGTGGTGTTGTCATGGTGCTTATCATAGCAACAGAAAGCACACTAGCACAATTCCTAATTAAGATACAAATCTAAAATGGGTTTTTTTGTTTGTGTTTGTCGGATGTGTTCACCGTTGCATCTCAGCACTGCCAACAGTTTGGGGTACATGGTAAATGTCAATAAATTCTTGTTGACTGAATAGGAGTGATAAGATCCAGCCAGAAGATGTAGGCCCTCTGAAAAAGAAACACTGCAACCAAACATCTTCTCGGTTTTCATGTATAACATGTTCAGTTGTCCACTGATTTCTTTTGGCAGTCCTTTTTGATTTTAAACACACATTTGCAGCACCCCCATCCAAATGATAATGTCAACGTCTACATCAGCTGAGATGTTCTGATTATCCCTGGATGATTAAATGGCACAGACAAAGTGAGCCATTTTACCCTTCTCTGGTAATATATCTTCTGTGAGTGGTCCTATTAAAATAAATCAGCACTATTAAAGCAGGATTTTGTTTTACCTTAACATACTAATGAGTGTTTCCAGGGCCAGCTGAACACTTGCCTATGTTCCTATCTTCTTCAGTGTTTGGGCTCTAAATCTTGCCTTCCTTGTCATATAGGGTTGGTAATAATTCAAGAGGTCATCTTGTCTAACCTCATCTTTAAATCATAAGTGTATGAAGAACATTCACAAAATCAGCTGAGTAGATAGTTTTTAAAAAGCCTCTGAAGAACACGGCTCCTTGAATCACTGCTTCAAGTTTTGTGGCCATCACAGTCATGCTGTGTGAGATTTCTTTGTTCTTCACATTACTATTCAAATCTCTTGTTGGATTTAGTTATCTTCCACATCACTGAATAGAGAATGATCAAAAAGAAGCTGAACCCAGGGGGGCACAGACTTGTAATATCAATGACTTGGGAGGCTGAGGTTTGAGAATAGTGATTTCAAGACCTGGCTGGGGAGTTTAGGGAGACCCTGTCTCTGAGAAATCAAAAGGAGGGCTAAGAATATCAGTGAAGGTTACAGCCCTTGCCTGCCATGCAGGATGTTCCATGCTCAGTACTGCCAAACAATTACAAAGTCAGTTTCTATCTGCTGGGACTTTTCTTAAAAAGTCAGTTGACTGTGGGTATATTTTATTTGTTTTGTTTCACTGAGGTAAGGTTTCGCCGGGTAGCCCAGGCTGACTTCAGACCTCATTCTCCTGCCTCTGCCTCTGCCTCTAATGTACTGGGATTACAGGCATGCACCAATTTGCCCAGTTTGCCTATGCCTTCTTCCAAGTTCTATCTCGTTTCCTCACTGAGGGAGTTTCAAAGTGGACAGAGCATTTTACTGCAGTTCTGCTCAATGAGACATCATGAGCATGTAGCTCCCTGCACACAACACCCCTGAGAAACAAGCGCTTTCTTTCTAATCTTTACTCTGCTTGGGATCCACTGTGGCTTGTAAACTGAATGCCATCCACAGAACTTGGAAAGGTTTGTGGATGTTCCTGGTGGGAATTAATTTAAAATAGCTCCCAGGAGAATTAAAATACTCAGCATAGTTAATTTGTTACTATGTCACCAAATGTCTAATTTCTGTTTTTTTGCTTGTTTTTGAGATAGTTTTGCAGGTGGTCTTGTCTGAGTCTCAAACTTGCTGTATGGTTGAGGATGAACCTGAACTGCCTGTCACTACCTTCAAGCGCTGGGATTCCAGAAAGGCACTACCATGCCTGTGTCAGGTCCTTTCTTCTTGTTCTGGTATTGATTCATTTTATCATTTGACCATGTCACACACGTGTATAACCGTCTGAAGACTTTCTCCCCAAGGAAAGCTCTAGACACTTGCGTGTATCTGCATAAGAAGTGACTGCTAACAGCCTGGCCTGGGTGGAGGAGGGGTTCAAGGCACCATCCCCTCATTGTTGAGCTATTTGCTGCTGATGGATTTATGGAGAAAGGGACCATTTTCTTCTGTTGTACACCTACTAATGACCCACCAGTCTCCAGTGGATGCTTCAAACTCAATAAGCAAGTCGGTTTTTGAAACTCAAAAGTCTGAAAACAAGCCCACTCCTTTTGTCCTGTAACATGTTTCTGACTTACCCTGATGGTACATGCTTAGGAATGGAGTCTCTTTTCATCCCAAGAGACAGCCCAGCTTTACGCAGCGCAGGGTCTTCCAGTGAGGATCTGCTCAAGTTTAGGGAATATCCCCTCTGCATTAGATTTTCTAGAGGTGTGCCTGGGACCTCGAGAGTCTTACATGCTCTACAGCTC
This sequence comes from Onychomys torridus, assembly GCF_903995425.1. Lineage (NCBI taxonomy): Eukaryota > Metazoa > Chordata > Mammalia > Rodentia > Cricetidae > Onychomys > Onychomys torridus. The sequence goes on along the minus strand of NC_050451.1, from coordinate 87,698,922 downwards.
CATGGATTATTTCACAAGCAGAGCTTAAATTCAATATTTTAAATTAGGTTCTAAGGAAAAAAGGGGAGGCTTATCTGGGAAAATAATTCTCCATCACTTTCTTTCTTCTCTTAGCTTCGAAGATTCTTCTTCAAGGTTCTTGTTCTGTGGAGATGTTTTGTTGTTACATGCCCCTGAGAAGAGCACTGAAAAGCTAGGGATGTCAGGTTTGCCATGAGTGACAAAGAGATACTTTACTTTTATTGTAAGCTGGCTCAATAGTTACCTTCACATTGCTTTAATGAAATGCCCAAGGCTGCTAACTTTCACAGAGACAATTGTATTGAGCTTACAGTTTGCAGAGTTCAGCACGTCAAAAGATTAGTAGTGCCTGTGTGATGTGGCTCCTGGCGAAGCTTGAGAGATGCTGCCTTGTCATTGTGAGAAGTGTGAGAACAAATAGTTATAGATCAAACAGGAATGCAGAGAAGCAACAACACATTAGGCTTGATTCCGTGACAATCTTCAAGGGTTGTCCTGCACTGCTGAGGAGTCATATGTAAGTTCGCTCCTACAACCAATGACCAAAGACCCTCTCACTGGGGCCTTTCTCTTCTCAATGTTCTATCCCCCAGAGCATTACTCGGAGTTCTAAGTCCTCGGTTACGATGGTTCCCTGGGGACACAGAGACCACATGGTTTAGAAATAATGTGCAGAGGAAAGGGGAAAATTTTTAGAGGGAAAACTTACATTTTTAAAAAGTTGTTATGGGACTTCTTTAAATTTTTGTGCTGGTCCCTTGAGGGACAAGATGCAATAGAGTTTGTTACATAATATGTGGGCATTACTTGATGTGAATAGAAGAAAATCTGTAAGTTAAATTTTTTCTGAGGCTGGAAACACATTTCAACAGTCAAGAGCACTTGCTGTGAGACCATGGGTACTGGAGTTCGGATGCTAACAGTCATGTAACAAGCTGGGCATGTGACACACACCTGAGCAATCGTGAGGACTAGAGTTCAGATCCTGACACTCATGTAACAAGCTAGGCATCCAACACACAGCTGTGCGATCATGAGGACTGGAGTTCAGATCCTAACACTCATGTAACAAGCTGGGCATCCAATACACACACCTGCAATTCCAGCTCTGAAGAGCTTGGAGCTTTCTGGGGCTTGCTGACTTCCAGCCTACCTAAGAAAATACTAGCCCTAGCCTCACAGAAAGAAGCTGCCTCAGAAAAGAGGAACTGGAGAGTAAAAGAGGCAGATGCCCAATGCTCTCTTCTGGTGTCTGCACACACACACACACACACACACACACACACACACACACACTCACACAGGACCATACCAACATAAATATGCACATGTGCACACAAGCAAATAAGCAAACTACTAAAGAGAAAGCTCAGCCATTAAGAGTACTTGCTGCTCTTGCAGAAGACCTGAGTTCAATTCCCAGTATCCACATGGTGGCTCACAACCTTCTACAACTCCAACTCTAGGGTACCTGATGCCCTCTTCTAGCCTTTGCAGACATTGCATTGCATGTGGTGAGCAGACACACATGCAGGCCAGACACTCATATGCATAAAATGTAAGTATATACATCTTAAAAATAAATAATTAAGAAAGAGCTATAGCCAGAAGGGCATGGTGGTATACATGTACAGCTGTGATCTCAGCCCTTGAGAACTGTTCCAAATTGAAGGCCAGCTTGGCCTACATGGTGAGTTCTAGGCCAGTCTTGGCTATACAGGGAGGCCCTATTTCAAATAAATTTAAATTTTTCAAAAAACACTGCCTTTACTTTGTAAGGAAAAGAGTGTCTATATTCTACCTAACCAGAAAATTTTGGTTCCAATGACATTAAGAGAATGGCATTAACTATTTTGGTAAGCCCTTACTTTCTTCCTTTAGGAAGTTTTCCTGTATTTTGCATGCCGTTGAAAAGTGAATTCTTGGAAATTTTACTTCTATCCAATATATATAATTCATCACAGCTTATGGGCAGACTTACTTTCTTTGATCCATCTTCAAGGCTGTGAGCCCAGATCTGGAGTACAATTTGTTATCAAAAATACTCCTTTGGGGAATCTAATATATAATCTCTTTATGAATAATATTAGTCTTTTCAATATTAAGCTCTTCCCTATTAGATAAAATATGCATGGGAAGATACATTTGCATTCTTTTGACACCATCGTGGCCACTTCCCTAATGCATGATCAAGTACAGTTCTAGCCCTATGCAGAATGCATGTAAGGAGGAGGGATAGGAAAACACACCACACCAAAGAAAATACTCTATTAACCCCCATGAACTAAGGACTAGCATATTGTTAGCTATTCCTCACTGTGTCCCATGGATTATACCATATGTATAGAGACAGACCTGATGGCTTTCTCATATTCTTCCATCTTAGCACCAAGTCTGTGGAAATTTAAATTTCACAAAGAGAAAAACAAACAAACTAAAACCTAAAACATCATTGAAATCAAAAGTATTGGTTAGACAGCAAAAAACCCCTACCCTGCCAGTAAGAAATTTGGGATGATGTATCTCTTTCTCAAGTAATATTCCATGAACATTTCAAATATTTTAAAAAAGGAATATGAGTTAATAATTCATTTTTGGAAGAGGAAAACATTTGGATATGTATCATCTGAAACAGAAATACTTGATATTGAATTACATAAAAAGACTAACAGAGTAAAACCTGCATCTAGGACTTCTGCAGTTTTGAAATGTCATATTCAAATGTGGTATCTTTAATAGTGGGCATGCTTGGTAAGAAAAAAGGTTGAGGCTGGTTCTTAGCAATTAAGAGTGCTCTGGATTGTGTTCTTTCAAAGTTTTTGACAAGCCACAAACAGTTGGGAGATGGATAATAAAAGTAATACAGACATTTGCACCTGATCTATTGAATCCTGTAGTCACCAGTGCCTGGGTATTCAACATTCCCATCTGTGTTTGCTCATTTCTGTCAACTTGATGCAAGCTGGACTCTTCTAGGAAGAGAGAACCTCAGTTGTCTCCATCAGGCTGCCATGTAGGCAACTCTGTAGGCATTTTTTTAAAATTATGATTGATGTGGGAGGGTCCTGCCCACTGTGGCCATTGTCACTCCTGGGAAGGTGGTCCTGGGTCTCATCAGAGAGCAAAATGAGCAAACCATGGGGAACAAGCCAGTAAGCAACAAACACTCCTCCATAGCTTCTGGTGCAGTTCTTGCCTTTGTGTTCCTTCCTTGAGTTCCTGCCCTGCCTTCTCTCAGTGATGACTTGTATCCCAGGAGCTTTAAGATAAAATAGACTGCTTCCTCCCCAAGTTGCTTTTGGTCAGTGTTTTAAGCCAAGAAGAGAAAAATCAAACAAGAACACCATCCAAATTTTAGTCATTTTTCTCTACCTCTTATGGCAGTGAGAAAGTCTTATTCCCCAAGATATTTGGAGTAAATAAAAATAAATGAACATGATCCATTTCAGCAACAACATGATGGTTGGGTAGGAAAGAACACTGGCATAGTGAAAGAGCAGTAGGCCATGGCTGCTAATACACATGCAAAATAGATCTTGGGAATACAGAGGTCACTAGTGTGGGGTTCTGCCATGATTTGGGAAAAATCTCCCCAAGGAAAAAGTCTTAACCACTACATCAGAAATAAATATAACCTGAGCAGAAATATTATTCTTCCTGTCCTTCACGAGGAAGTGAAAGGTGTTCAGACACTCAATACAACAAATGGATGTCATATAAGAGGTGAGAACTTGGAGGATTTGGGCATCTGTGCCCGAGATCACACTATTGGGAAATCCTCTACCCTTCGTAATTATTATGGTCCTCAGATTTTAGAGTAAAACCAAACAGTTCCCAATAGGTTACAGATTTCTATGAGATTTTTGTTGACTCATATGCTTGTCTATTCTGAGTTATTTCCTCTCTTTCCTGGCTCTTCTCTCTATACATGCACTGAGTTATTTTCAATTAAACAGATAACATCTCTCTCTCTCTCTCTCTCTCTCTCTCTCTCTCTCTCTCTCTCTCCCTCCCTCCCTCCCTCCCTTCCTCCCTCCCTCTTTTCGAATCTCTCACTCCCCCCTCTGTCTTTCTCCCTCTCCTCCTTTACATGTACCCATGGGTATAAGGTACATGAATAAAAAGCAGTCCTCCATCTATTTTATCTCTCTGCTTTTCTCCGTGAATTGTAGCCTAATTCAGCACTAAGTACCAGGAGTGTTATCAGCATAGATAAGGGAGCAACATTAACCACCAGCTTGGCCCCAGAGATCTTTCTTATCTCTTTTCTTGTAAGTGTTTGAATCTTATTAAACAAAATCTGTGTCCTTGACCATTAGAAATGATTCCAGGAAAAACAGTACCTGAATATCTCTCCATGAAAAGTACCTCTGAGATTCTGTCTCTTTTCGTCTACCTAATAGGTCAAAATAGTAATAAAATTATTTATTTCACCAGCCATTGAGGTGAAATATGAAGGGAAAGCATTCTATGAAAAGGGAGTCCACACTTATCTTATCATTGTTCCCAAGATAAGCACAAGCATATTATGATACCCACTTGTTACACTGGGCATCTGTCTAATTCAAACCTCATTGCTTAAGCAGTAGTCTAGTGTCCTCTAACAGTAAGAGAAGCCCTCTTGGCACTACTGCAGAGTGGAAGGATACTGACCACTGCATCAATGGGCCTAGAATCTCAGGAGGTGAAGAACCTGAAAGACATACAAGAAAACTGCAGCATGCCTCCCAGCAAGGAGAGAGCTTAGATATCACAAGTTGGGTGCTCTGTGTTTAATTTCTGTTATATTTGTTTATTTTTGTGGTGTTTGGACATTTGTTTATTTTTGTAGTGTTTGGACACCAACAAAGCCTATACATTGTAGTTAAATGACAAGCAAGACACTACATACACATCCAGAAGTTTGGACCCACCTCAGACCAAATATATTGCCATTTCCAAAGTTATACCTTTTCCAAAAGAGGAATACTAGAATTCTAAGTGAATACCTCAGAATGAGATGTCACTAGAGATGGAATTCTCAAAGGAATAACTGAGGTAAAATTGGAGCATTAGAATAAATTCTAATGTGACTAGTGTCCTTATACAAAGGGAAAACATGGGTATAAAAGCAGACATGCTTAAAAGGAAACTAATATGAAGAAATAGTATCAAGATGACCATGTCAGACCAAGAGAGGGACTATATGAGATTGTCCCTCAAAGTTCTCAGGACTGACCCTTGGCAGCTCCGGTTTGGACTTTCAGACTCCAGACTTGTGAGGCCATAAGTAATAGTATCCTGCAGTACTTCATTACAGATCATTTAAATAACTACAAGTTCCCTTTAAATTTTACCTTTCCCGTAACATGGTTCCAAACAGATGAGAAAATTGTTATCATTTGTACCATCTGTCTCTATGGAAATAGGGAACAACTCTCTTGGGTCCCTACATGCATTACAGAACATTGGGCACCAGCTGTTGTTTAAACCCCTCTTGTATGGTAAATGGGTAGCCTAAGTAACCCTAGACTCTCCTATCCCTCTCCTTCTCTAGCTAAGTATAGTTGGGGCAATGACTTGATTTCTATGACTTTTATCTCCATGTTTACATGATAATTTCTTTTTTAGTCTTCTGTTGGTTTTGAAAATTGTGTGTAGATCTCATCCATTTCTCTGTTGTTGGGGGATCCCTGTGTCTTTCTTAGGGTCCTGTTTTCTAGGTAGCCTCCCTGGAGTTGTGTGTGTAGCAGTCTAATCAACCTTGGTTTTACATCTAGTATCCTCCTATGAGTGAGTACATACCATGTTTGTCTTTCTGAGTCTGGGTTACCTCACTCAGGATGATTTTTTTTTCTAGATCCATCCATTTGCCTGCAAACCTCATGATGCCATTGTTTTTCTCTGCTGAGTAGTACTCCATTGTGTATATGTACCACATTTTCTTTATCCATTCTTTAGTTGAAGGGCATCTAGGTTGTTTCCAGGTTCTGGCTATTACAAACAATGCTGCTATGAACAAAGCTGAGCATGTGCCCTTGTGGTATGATTGAGCATTCCTTGGGTATATGCTGGTATAGCTGGGTCTTGGGGGAGATTGATTCCCAATTTTCTAAGAAAGCACCATATTGATTTCCAAAGTGGCTGTACAAGCTGCATTCCCACGAACAGAGGAGGAGAGTTCCCCTTGCTCCACATCCTCTCCAGCATAAGCTGTCTTCAGTGTTTTTGATCTTAGCCATTCTGACGGATATAAGGTCTCAGAGTCATTTTGATTTGCATTTCCCTGATGATTAGGGGTGTTGAGCAATTCCTTAAATGTCTTTCAGCCATTTGTGCTTCCTCTGTTGAGAATTCCTCTGTTGAGAATTACCCATTTGTTAATTGGACTGTTAATTGGACTGTTGGGCATTGTGATGTCTAATTTCTTGAGTTCTTTATATATTCTGGGCAAGGATCAAGGGAAAGAGAGCTTAGGGGAGCGGGAGATACCAGCTGGATCAAGAACAGAGAGGGAGAACAAGGAAAAAGAGACCATGATCAATGAAAACCCCATGGGAAGAAGCAAAGTGCTAGAGAGGTCCACAGAAATCCACACAGATACCTCCACAATAGACTACTGGCAATGGTCGAGAGAAAGCCTGATCTGACCTAGTCTGGTGATCAGATGGCCAAACACCCTAACTGTCATGCTAGAACTCTCATCCAATGACTGATGGAGCAGATGCAGAGATCCATGGCCAGGCCCCAGGTGGAGCTCCAGGAGTCCAATCTTCGAGAAAGATGAGGGATTGTATGATTGAAAATAGTTGAGACCATGATTAGAAACAGCACAGGGACAAACAGTCAAACTAGTGGAAACACATGAACTATGAACCAATAGCTGAGGAGCCCCCAACTGGATCAGGCCCTCTGGATAAGTGAGACAAATGAATAGCTTAAACTGTTTGGGAAGCACCCAGGCAGTGGGACCTGGACCTGTCCTTAGTGTATGAGCTGGCTGTTTGGAACCTGGGGCCTCTATGCAGGGACACTTTGCTCATCCTGGAAGGAGGGGACTGGACCTGCCTGTACTGAGTCTACCAGGTTAGGCTGAATCCCCAGGGTAGTCCTTGCCCTGGAGAAGATGGGAATTTGGGGTGGACTGGGGAGGGAGGGTAGAAGGAGGGAGGACAGGGAAATCCGTGGCTGATACATAAAATTAAATTAAATTATAAAATTTAAAAAAAAGAAAATTGTGTTTAATCTGTCAAGCCAGGATCTATCCATGCCAAGATCTCAGTACATATTTGTTCTATTTCCATTCTGTTCAGTCTTCTCCACAGGCCAAATTCACCATGCACATAAAACATGAGTGCCTCCTTAAAATGAAAATCCCTCATCTATAAAGACCAATAAGCTTCCTAAGGAGCATAAAGCATTGTGTGATGGTTAGAACAATGGGAAGGCTGTGTGTGGAAGGTACACAGCCCTTGGCTGACATGTTGGAGAGGCCCCCACTGTAGCTAGTACTGTACTAACCTGGCATTGCCATAGAATTGTTAGATCCCAATGGGAGCAATAAACACTACTTAACACAGCTACCCATGATGAAAAAACAGGCTAATTTAACTGACTAAATTAGTGATTATTGCACTAGATGACTTTATTCATTACTCATTCATATGTCTGACCTTTGTTTTCTCACATCAGGAACTGAACCCAGGCACTTGAACATTAGTTCAAGATAACAAAGAGAGTCAATATCCCACCTCATCAAACCCAAATACCCTTTATGCAAATTTGTCTTATAGACAAAGGAGAAACTGCCCAATTGTAATGATATGGAGAATACAGAGGCTTTCCTGATTTCTGTAAAAGTAGATTATGCTTACATGGATGTTCTTCTTCAATTTGAAATCAATTGCCTACAGAAATGAAGAGAAAATAGAATTCAATACCCTCTGAGAATCTAAGCACCTGTCCCTCAAACTAGACAGTCACAATCACATCTTAGGTTTCAGACCACTTCCCTAGAAAATGAATGAATGTAAACATCACTTGCCAAGTGTCTCAAAGTGCAAGCTGAGATGTGTGTTCACAACGTTCACATGATTACGCTGATTTCCATAATAAAATTGAAATGGAAAAAAACTCAAGCCATTTTGAATAAAGATGAAGCAGGGAAAAGAGGTTCTGAGGGCTTTCATCTTCTCGGGTATAACTTCAAATGCAGGTCCACGACTTTAAAAAAGATCCCCTAGGGAAACAAGTTTGGAGAGCTTATTGACTCTTTGCTTCAAAATGGAAATACTAAGCAGAACTATTTGATAACCAGTACAATTTCTCCATTTTGTTTCCTGAGGGTAAGGAAAGCTCTTGTTTTGGTAGGCACCAATTGGGCAGGAAGTTAGTCTCTAAGTGTGGTGGACTCTACTATCCACATAACCATTCAAGAGTGTCATTGATGCAGGATGAACCTCTCTCAGGTGCCATGTACTTTGGGGGTTCTATCTAAGGATGTCAGAGCAGTGGGTGCAGCATCTTGTAAGATGCTCATGCCAGGAGAAGAACCTCCAACACCTCTGCTCCTTTCTGCTCTCTGCAACCCCCAATTAGGCACCTACCATATGAGTAAACCTTGAAAGAAAGAATTTTATTCTTCTTTCCTTCCTTCCTTCCTTCCTTCCTTCCTCCCTTCCTTCCTTTCATTCATTCATTCATTCATTCATTCATTCATTCATTTATTCTTTGTGTCTTTACATCATGCATCTCTGTCCCATTCATATCCTCATCCCTTCAAATCTACCAAAAGTAAAATGAAAAAAAAAAAATTAAGAGAAGAAAAAAAGAAAAATCTCATCATGGAAACTGTAGTGTGACACAGTGAGTCACACAGTATACCTTTTTGTGCATATATCTTTACTTGCAAGTGTTCATTGCCAAGAGTCATTGATCTAGAATGAGGCCTCTGGTTTCTGCTACAGCATCGATACTGGGCCCTCACTGGGATTCCTCTTGGATATTCTGTTGTTGCCCTGTGTTGTAGAGTTTCTGCAGCTTTGGATCTTCAGGACTGGCTCCTTCATGTGCTCCAGAAAATCATCAGTGGGGAGAGTATTGAAGTGTGCCAACTCATAACCCTAGTTCTGGGCCTGAGAATTGCAGGATTGTCAGCCTGCCTGCTCTCCCCATCCTCACCACCAAGGTGAGCTCTCCAGCATTGTGCCAGCTAGCTCACCCTATGCAGCAATGAACAAAGTTCAGAACTGCTTCTTCTGCTTTCATGCCCTCAGGTTGGCTCACTCACAACTACATCATCAGGGCCAGGTCTACTGTGTTGCCCAGATGAGATTCAGGGGCCACTATTTGGAGTGCTGCAGCTGGTGGTGGGGGCAGGGAGGGTGTCTCTTCTTGCTTATACTACCATATGGCAGATGAGGGTAGGGCCAGATCTTCAAGCTCTTGTTCTCAGGCAGTTCACCCACACCCGCATCAACTGGGTCAGCTCTACTGTGCTTTTCAGGCAAGGTGCAGCGCCAGTTTTCCCAAGTCTGTAGCTGATAAGGGGGAAGGTCAGCTCTCTTGCCTGAAGCAAGTGGCAGGGTGTCAAGGACCAAGATGTCAGGAACCAAACAGGAACCATAGAAAAGTACTAGCTAGGCCGGGGAACAAGTCATAAGCCTACTGCCCTTCTCCAGAGCAGTAACACCTGTGTACTAACCAGAGGCTCCCAAAGATAAGAAGACATTCCACAGTCAGGTGCCATGACAACCGAATGTAAAGAGCATTCCATGATCAGGTAGCCTAGCAACAGAACAAATGGCCCCTGACTAGTGACCTTAGCCAACATCTTGCAGTTGCACGACCTGCATGTCTCCCACATCTTGTACCCTTTCCACATCACTTCTCCTTCCCTCCTTCCTGCCCCTTCCCCTCCTATGCTATATAAGCCATGCGGAGAAAAATAAAATCTGCAGCTTGATCAGAATACTGTCTTGCTGTCGTCCCTTGTGTCCCCTGTCTCTTTCATTAGCTCTCACAGGTGGGTCACTCCCATTGGAACCCCGCAGGCCGGGGCAGCAGGGGAAAGGAGGGAAGAGCATCTTTCCCTTGCCCTCACCACTACATGACAGGCAAGGGGGGTATGGCCAAATGTCCCACTCTCATGGCCTCAGGGCCAACTCACCTGCACCCCCCCACACAACAGAGTCAGCTTTACTGTGCTGTCCACATGAGGTACAGGGCTTACTTTCCTGAGTGCTACAGCTGGTAAGGGGTAGGGTCAGGCAGTGAGGGGTAAGGGGCGGGGAACATGACTTTTTTCCCTTGCCCATACAGCCACGTGACAGACAAGTAGTGAGTAGTGGAGCCAGCTCTCTCATGCTCACACCTTCAGGTCTAGCTCACCTTCACTCTCACCAACATGGTCAGCTCTACTGTGCTGCCCAGGTGAGGTATAGGGCCTGCTCTTCTGAGTGCTACAGCTGGTGAGGGACAGGACCAACTCTCCCATCCACCACAGGCAGCAAATGGCAGGATTAGGGCATCTCTTCCTCACCCAAGCTACCCTATGGCAGATGAGGGACAGGGCCAGATCTCCCAAACTAATGTTCTCAGGGTCAGCTCACCTACACCCATGTCAGCAGGGTCAGCTCTACTGTGCTGCCCAAGCAAACTGCAGGGCCACTTCTCCCTGATTCTGCAGCTGGTGAGGAGTTGGGTCTGCTCCCCCACCTGCTGCAGGCATCAAGGGTGAGGTGAGAGGGGCATCTTTTACTCACCCACACTGCCTCTTGGCAGACAAGGGAGGTGGGACTCGCTTTCCCATTCTCATAACCTCTGTGCCAGCTCGTCCATGCCCCGCAAACAGGATTAGCTCTACTGTGCTTCCCCACATGAGGTATAGGACTGGTTCTCTCTAGGGCTGCAGTCAGTGATGGGCAGGACAAGATCTCCCTAGTTTTGCAGCCAACCAGGGTCAGGGCCAACTCTGTACAGCCCTATCCTCTCAGCTTTCAGTGGTGTCAGGAACCGGAGACATCAACACAGACCTTGACTGTAACAGGGCCACGAACCTAGGCATGGGCCTCTGCAGCAGCCCAGGACCAGACATCACCATGACCCTGAGTAGCAATCAGGCCACCTCCTCACTGCTTTCACTCTTCAGATATGCATGCCTCTGCTCACTGAACAGAAAAGAGTCTCTGACTCTGTCTGTCTGTCTGTCTGTCTGTCCTGGTACCCCTCCCTCCACCCCCGCCGCCAATGTCATACCATACATATATTTGCTTACCATTGTAGCAGGCCATATTTCCTCCTTGGTGCCTGGGGAGGAGTGCCCTGGGCATGTATGTGAGTCTCCTTGTCCAGATTAGTCCACAATGGTGCTGAGCAGGGCCATGCTTCTTCCTCTGTACCAGGGGAGACTCAAGTTTTACTCTTTCTTAACTTCTAAAGAAGTGATTTTCAACCTTAATGCTGCACCTCTTTAATACAATTCCTCATGTTGTAGTGACCCCCCCCCAGTACAAAATTATTTTGTTGCTACTTCATTACTCTAATTTTGCTACCGTTATGAATCATAATGTAAATATCTGATATTCAGGATATCTGATATGCGACCCCCACAGGTTGAGAATCACTGCTCTAAAGGAACTTCTGTGTTTGAGTTTCTCCATACATCACTCTGTAACTTACAAGTAAAGGCTTGGTTCCTTGTGGAAACGTCTCTCGGGTTACAAAGTGTATAAAAAGAGGAGGGAGGGGCCTGGGGGAAATTCCACTTTATGTTTGGTCACTGGTGTGAGTTCAACAACAGTACCATTGATCAGATTCACCCGTGTGGGGAAGTTACTGGGGAGGCAGTCATTACCCAGCAGTACAGTCTGACTTCCACCTCTCCATTTTGGGCATAAATAGTTCTTAAGAAATCCTAGAGATGAATGATCAACACACAGGGAGCACCCCCCCCTCCCCCTAAAAGCCAGCTTTTTGGACCTGAAAGTGTGGTTTCTTTTGCCCTTCTGCTTCAGGATGAGGAAGCAGCAGACCACTTGGAGTCCACAATTTGGAGTTTCCCTCCACAGGGCTATTTCTGATTAGCCTGGAGTTTCTACCCATAACATAAAAAATAATGTTACTCAAATTTTGGCTTATTTTTTTAAAAGGCAATTTCCTTTTAGCTACAAAAGCATTTCCAGCATATTTAATGACAATGGCTATAAAAACCCAGAAAGATTGCATCTTAGTTTTACTGTGGATGTTGCCTTATGACACTTGTTTGGTGCCTTTTCATCCTACCTTCCTCTTCCATGCACCCACTCCCTGGCACATAACATTCCCTCCTTCTCCTCTTCATCCTCCTCCCCCTCCTCCCTCTTTTTCTTTCTTTCTCTCTTAAAAAGGGTCTCATGTAGCCCAGGCTGGCTTCGAGTTCACTTTGTAGCCACTGTTAGCCTTGAACTTTGAGTCCTTCTGCCTCCACCTCCCCAATCCTAGGATAACAGGCGTGCCTCATTACATCCAATTAATGAATTTTTTTCTATGACAAGATTTTGTTCTGTAGAAGAACGTAAGTTGAGGATGTGAAACAGGTTGCACTGAGCCCAGAACAGAATGGACTTAGGCACAGTGATGTCAACTTTAAAGCTATATGAAAAGTATATAATGTAAGCACTCCTCCTGTAGACTTCACAGATAGCCATAATGATGCCCATCTTTCTAATGGTGGGAAAAGAGGCTGTGTTACATAGCCAGTGTTGGAAGCCAGCAGCTGGAGTGTGTAACCCAGCTTGGGTACTCAGTGTGTGTTCTTGGGTGGGAAACATCAAAGGAAATTCTGACCGAAGCTGATGGAGAATTGAATTAGATGATGTCTGCTATGTACTTGAGACAGTGTCTGGCATATAGTAGGGTATAATTTAACATTAGCTGCTGTTACTGTCAAAACACACAGAAAACAAGATTATTTGGAATATTACTGATTTCCCTAATAGAAATAACTAGCTAACCTTGTAAAAATATACTCTGATATTTGTACTTCAGATTCAAGACTATTAGAGCTGTCTGTGGAATGATAGAGATGATTTCTTTGGGATATCTAAAGGATTAAGAGGAATTTTGCACAGTAGGAATAGACAGGCTTGGTGCCTATCACAAAATTTATATTTTTTTCATCTCAGAGGTGTTATGGTTGTTCTTTAGCTACTGATGTTTCTTTGCTACTCTGTGTCAAGTAAGAATGAACTTCTTAGCCTGTTTGTCCATTTTACTTAAATGGATACCAGAATGCAGCATTTGATGATTTTATTCATCATACGGTCTCATAGTCTCATTCTTCTACATACCACAAATATTTCCACATTCTTCTATGTCAGAAAAGGCCTGAAAGGCTCCATTGAAACTCTTTAAGCGAGTTCAGCACAGATCTGAGCTTCTACAACCAGGCATTGCTAAGCACAGTGAAACAGATGCAGGCCTCTTCTTCGAAAAACACATCCCCACATGAACTTCTCAAGTGTGCTTCTTCTCTCTGTTTCATTTATTTATTTTACATCCCCACAGCGGCCTCCCCTCCCTCCTACCCTCCTGCTCCCTTCCCCCTCTTTGCCCTCCTATCCACCCTTCCTCCTCAGTATTCTCTCAGAAAGGGGCAGGCCACCCATGGGCATCAGCAAAGCATGGCATCTCAAGCTGCCATAAGACCAAGCACCTCCTCCTGTATTCAGGCTGGGCAAGACAATCCTGTTGTGGGATAACCTTTTTGTACAATGTGAAAATTTCTTACTCAGATCGGTTAAATAAAAAGCTGAATGCCTAATAGCTAGGCAGGATGCTGGGAAGAAAAAGGGCAGAGTCTTGAGAAAACACCAGGGATGCGGAGCAAGCAGCATGGGCTCTACAAGTAAAGGTAATCGAGTCACATTAAAAAAAATGTAGATTAGAAGAGATGGGTTAATTTAAGTTATAAGAATGAGTTAGAAACAAGCCTAAGCTATCAGACAAACTTTCATAATAAATAAGAAGTCTCCATGTGGTTATTTGGGAGCTGGTTGGTGGGACAGAAAAAGCTGCCTACACAATCCAGCATAAGGAATAGGTATCCCAGAGCCAACCAAAACACCAGGGACAGCCCCTACTCCCTTTTTTAGGAGCCCCACAAATAGACCAAGCTAAACAACTGTCACATATATGCAGAGGGCCTAGGTCAGTCCCATATAGGCTCCCTAGTTATTGATTCAGACTTTGTGAGTTCCAATGAGCCAGGCTAGCCATTTCTGTGGATTTTCCTGCAATGTCTCTGACTGCTCTGGCTCCTACAATCCCTCCTCCCCTCTTCAGTGGGGCTCCCTAAGCTCACCCAGTATTTGTCCCTGGGTCGCTGAATCTGTCTCCATCAGTCACTGGATAAAGGCTATCAATGACAATAGGGCTAGTCACCAATCACAGGGGATGGCCAGTTCAGGCTATGCATCTACTGCTGCCAGAGTCTTAGCTGGGGCCATCCTTGTAGACTTGTGGGAGTTTCCCTTGCATCAGGCTTCTACCTGGTCATGTAAGCACTCCCCATTTCCAGTCATCTCTCTCAGCACTCTCCCCCTCTGCCAGTACCCCAACCTAATATCCCAAGTTTCCACGCCCACCTGCCCCCAGTCCACCCAAGAGATCTCCTCTATTTTCCCTTCCCAAGGAGATCCATGCATCCTCCCTTGGGCTCTCCTTATTACCTAGCCTTTCTGGGTCTCAGGACTGTAGAATAGTTATTCTTTACTTTATAGTTAATGCCACTTAGAAGGGAGTATATACTGTGCTTGTCTTTCTGGGTCTGGGTTACCTCACTCAGCATAATTTTTTTCTAGTTCCATCCATTTGCCTTCAAATGTCCTGATGTCATTGTTTTTAACAGCTAAGTAATACTCTATTGTGTAAATGGAATACATTTTATTTGTTCATGCTTCAGTTGAGGGGCATCTAGGTTGTTTCCAGGTTCTGCCTACTACAAATAAAACTGTTATGAATATAGTGAAGCAAATGTTCTTGTGGTATGATTGAGTATCCTTTGGGTGTATATCTGAGTGGTATTGCTGGGTCTTGAGGTAGATTGATTCACAGTTTTCTGAGGAGCCACTACATGGATGCCCAGAGTGGCTGGACAAGTTTACACCTCTACCAGAAATTGGGAATTGTTCCCCCTATCCCACATCCTCTCCAGAATAAGCTGTCATTTGTGTTTTTTATCTTAGCCATCCTGACAGGTATAAGATGGAATTTCAGTCATTGTGATTTGCATTTCCCTGATGGCTAAAGATGGTGAATATTTCTTTAAGTGTTTCTATGTCACTTGAGATTATTCTGTTGAGATTTCTCTGTTTAGATCTGTACCCCATTTTTAATTGGATTATTTGGGTTTTTTGAATTCTTTATATATTTTAGAGATAAGCCCTCTATAGTATGTAGGGTTGGGTGAAGATCTTTTCCCATTCTGTTGGCTGCTGTTTTGTCTGATTGAAAGTATCCTGTGCCCTGCAGAATCTTTTCAGTTTCATGAGATCCCATTTATTAATTGTTGATCTCAGTGTCTGTGCTACTGGTGTTCTATTTAGGAAGTTGTCTCTTGTGCCAATGTGCTCAAGGATATTCCCCACTTTCTCCTCTATAAGATTCAGTGTAACTGATGTCTTTGATCCACTTGGACTTGAGTTTGTGCAGGGTGATAGATATGAGTTTATCTGCATTCTTCTACATACTGACATCCAGTTATGGTGCCATTTTTTTTAAAATGCTTTGTTTTCTCCATTCTATAGTTTTGGCTTCTTTTTCAAAAATCAAGTGTACATAGGTGTATGGATTTATGTGTGGGTCTTCGGTTCAATTCCATTGATCAGTGTGTCTGTTTTTATGCCAGTACCATGCTGTTTTTATTACTATAGCTCTGTAGTAGGGTTTGATATCAACAATAGCGACACCTATAGCAGTTCTTTTATTATACTGGATTGTTCTAGATATCCTGGGTTTTTCATTTTTCCCTATGAAGTTGAGTGTTGTTCTTTCAAGTTCAGTAAAGAATTGTGTTGGAATCTTGATGGGCATTGTATTAAACTTGTTCCTGATTTTAGTGAAATTGCTTTGAGTTTCTCTTCATTTAATTTGATGTTGCTGTCAGCTTGCTGTATATTGCTTTTTATTATATTTAGGCATATTCTTTGTATCTCTGAACTCTCCAAAACTTTTATCATGAAGAGGTGTTGGATTTTGTCAAAGTCCTCTCTCTGTTTTTAGTAAGTCTTTCTAAGACAATGATAGAACATTCTCTTTTTTGAGCCAATGAAACTGCAGAAATGTATGAAACTTGTATAACCAATAACTTGCCTCCCAACAGTGTTTAAATGAGACCCCAAAACATCTGAACTTCTGGTCCAAGAGTATCACTTATAATAGCAGCCTATGAGAGACTGAGGCAGGAGGATCTCCAGTTTCAGACTAGCATTGACTTAAATAGTGAAACCCTGCTACAAGATAGATGATAGATAGATAGATAGATAGATAGATAGATAGATAGATAGATAGATAGACAGATAGGGAAAGGAAAGAAGGAATGAAGAAAGAAAGGGAGGAAGGAAAGACTTGGAGATAGTTTTGTAAATCTCAGGTGGATTTGAACTCAGAAAAAAAAGGAGGGTAAATAAATAGTTTGAGAATGACATGCAATTCATTTTATTCAGAGACAATGAGAATGGAACTGGAATGCACTCAAATAAACACTAATATTCTTTCTAGTTTTTCATGTTTCAACCCTGAAGAAATCCAGGGACAACACAAAACTTGTCCTTTAACCACTCATGCAGACAAAAAAAGCCTGAGCAGTGCTCTACAAAAGAAATCCATCCTCAGCAATGTTGCTTTGAGAATGGCTGTGCTTCTTGGACCATGGGAAGGCCACTCTCTGAGCGATGATTTAAACACTCCCCAGTGTTTAGTTTGCACTTACTGAGATCCAGTGTGACCAAGAACAATTAATTTGCTTGCTTGCTACCTGCTTCTTTCCAGATCCCCTATGGGGTACCTAGCAAACAACTGCTGCCAGATGCTTCCGCGGTGTGTCCTTTCTTCAATATGGCAAGGGTGTAATGCAATGCAGACCCCTTCTTAGTTTCCTACTTCTGATAATTATCACAATAATATACCATGTGTACTAAACAGAGGAGCCTGCTTCAACCAGATGTGGTGGCAAGTGCGTATTTCCTGGTCTGTTCACTTCCTGCATCAGGGCCCTGATGACAGTGAGGGCAACCTATCTATTCAGTGTCTAATAACAATGGAAAGTCTTTAGAGACAGAACAAAATTGGTTAGTTCAACTGACCGTTCATCTCCTGTGACATCAACCCAGGTACACTACCCAGGTAACCTAAGCATGAGTCTTGTATGTTTTAAAGCCAATTACAGGTCACATGTAGGATGTTCTTGTTTTAACCCCTATGCTTCTTAGATAAAATAGTTAAGAGAAATGTCCATTTTTTCCATGTTCTTTTCCTTCCCAGACTCTCTTTATTTTTAGCCCTCCTGGTTTTACAGTGTACACTAAACGTCTGTTTTGTTTTATATTCTATAGTGTTTAGTTTCATTTACCATCATCCTTTATGAGGACTTCCCCTCCAAGGGCAGAGCAATATTAGGCTCATGACTGTAAATAACTAAGGTTCAAACTTCATAATCTTAGCTTATTAACAATGAGTCAGTCTCACTATGCTTCAGTTTCTTTACATAAATCATGGAGGTAAGAATATCTACCCTGTAGTTTCACTGTGAGGATTCAATGTGTTGATGTGCATATATATAATAATAGAGCTATTATTATTGTTGTTAGCTATTACAGAGTTTGATAGAAAGTTGACACTGTATAAATATTAGGTAATATTCATTTATCAAGTTGTGAACCACATAAAGACTATTGATGATGAGCAGTCTAGAAAGCAGGAGCAGAAGAAAAATTAAAAGGGAACGGGGTATGGGATAGATGCATATGGTTCAATTCTTTTCTGTGTAGTAATTCTCCTTCAAATAGAAAGGTGTCCTAATTCTATTTCAGCATATTAAAGAGACAGCAAACAGACATGCTCAGCTTTGTGTCTTTATTCCCTAGAACAGAGATGAATAGATAGCAGATATTTCTTGACCAGAAATCGTTGGCAGTACAGTGGAGTGTATGGAACTGTGACCCTATCCTTGAACTTAGCTTTAATTCCTTTCAGTAGTGGAAGCTATTAGACCAGTTGAAGAGATCAAATCAGAACCTGAAAGGATACTTTTTGGACAGCTCTGGAGACAAGCAAAAGCCTGCGGGGAGAGGTGCCATCCCCACACGCTGCCCAAATGAGAGTGTCACCCAAAAGCAATCAACACAGGACTCAGCTTGAGAGGCAGTTGACATTCTGTGTAATTACTGAAGTGCACCCTGGGTAGTCCCCCATTATTGTAAACTGCATTTCCAACGTTGTGTGGCATTAAATTAAAAAAAAGAAAAGTAAAGAAAAAAGCAATAAAGTTATAGCTATTAGCAAAGCTGAATTGGAATGCCTAGAAATGTCAAGGAGATCTTAATTGTACTTTATGTAATGGTCTCCTAGGCTAATAAGATATGATCTAAAACCATTAGGTATGAGAAGGTAAACATTTTAAGAGCACTTTTTTTGCCAAAGGCTCTTCATCTTTATTTGACAACTCTCACTTGGCCTTGAGGGAAGCTTTGCAGTGTTCTGAAATAACATATTGTTTGTGACAGAAGCATCAAGGCCCTGTGGTGGGAGCATATTCAAAGATAACACTGATGGAGCAAGGAAGTCCATAAATCTGATTCTTAAGTCTCACATCACCCCTTTCTGCCTCTCACCCCTGGCAGAGGGCACACAGGTATTCTCTGAAAGTTCTTAGCATGTCATGCAGAATGCAACTCCAAAATGTAGAGAAACACCCATTACCCTACCAAGCTCCAGAATACATAAATCTGTTTAACCTTACACACCACTGAGAGTCATTGTCTCAGGTCAGAATTTCACACACACAACGCTGTGCACTTACTGCTCCTTCCTTTTTATGAGATTTTAAGCACAGACTGCAGGTCTTCAAATGGATGTCATTGGTGGAGGTTTTCAGAGTGTTGTTCTTCTCAATTATTGATGGCAATAACCTGCCATGACACAATGTTACTTTGTCCACGAGCTCTAAACCCTGGTCCTTTGTTTCTGGTTCAAGGAGGATACCTTTCCCTTTAGTTCTGAAACAGATGCTCCACTTAGAAATGGCCCCTGACAACTATTTGCAGTTCAGTTCTGTTTGTAAACACAGCTTAGAAATCATTGTCAGGACTTGTGGGCTTTGGTTCCAGTGTGGCTCAGTCTTATGTGTATTCTGGCAAGCAACAAAACGCTTCTTTGTACTATGGCTTCCCTATTTGTTATTTCACCACTAGATGAAATTTGTATAGTGTTCTGGGACACCTGCACAAATTGTGCTCTTTCTAACAGATATTAAAATAGTGTTTGTTTAATCTACTGGGAAGACAGAATGGACCTTCCTTAATGCTGGTTGGGGAGTGTTTGCCAAGGTGTTCTCATTTCATTAAACATTAGCTCTTTGGGATTAGATGTTACTTTTGTCAAATAAATTTATGAAACCTGAAGGTAAACAAAGCTAAACAAAGACTTTTGCTAAGGGACTTCTCAGAGCCTTTAATATGCTAATGAATATTATGAGTCCCTTGATTTGTCTGATGTATGGTGTTCTCCAAATTACTCAAATAGCATTTGGGGGAGCTAGACCTGCTTTTGGAATGAGAAGAAAAATTTTTTCTTCTTTGAGACAGAGTTTCTTTGTGTAACAACCCTGGCTATCCTAGAAGTCTATAGACCAGGCTGGCCTCAAACTCACAGAGATCCACCTGCCTCTGCCTCCTGAGTGCTGGGATTCAAGGCATGTACCACCACTGCCAAGTCAAGAAATATGGAAATGCTTAGCATAAAAACAGTGCTATTACTAAATGCAGATCATAAACTATAAAGAGAAAGTACAGTGTTGGAAAAATGCCTCCATTTGGGGGAATATTATAGTAGAAACTGCCTTAGCTAATGTCTTAGGGTTTCTACTGCTGTAATAAAACATCATGACCAAAAGCAACTTGGAGACCAAGTTTATTTGACTTATACTTCCATATCACAGTCCCTCACTCAAGGAAGTTAGGGCAGGAACTCAAGGCAAGAACCTGGATGCAAGGACTGAAGCAGAGACCTGAAGGAACATTGCTTACTGGCTTGGTCCCTTGGCTTGTATACCCTTGGTCTTATATACCAGAACCACCTGCTCAGGGGCAACACCAGCCACTGTGAGCTGGGCACTCTTACATCAACTGCTAAGCAAGACAATGCCCTGTAGTCTTGCTTGATGATCTGGGTAGCAGCACTTTCTCCATGGAAAAATTTTATTTACTCAGATCACTATATCTTATGTCAAGTTGACAAAAACAAAGTAAAACAAAACCTTCAACCAGTAAAGCTGATCTACACTTGACTGATAGATCAGCTTCTCATTGTTCTATGAAATATACTTGTAGAACCATATTAAGTTGCTGATATTGTGGGGTCAGAAAATCATGGCATGCCAATATTTTCATGTTTCAACTTCATGCCAATGTCCCTCACAGATTAAACCCATGAGGCTAATAATCAATTGAGCTTAGACAACTGCAAACCTCTCCCCCATCACCTGTAGCATCATCATGGTGAGCTGTTTTGCTTTCGAATGAGTTGTGATAGCTTAGCTGGTCCTCATCATCACATTGAGACAGGAGAGCAAGGCAGAGGGTGAGGCCTGGGAAAGGCTTGAGCAACCTGCAAAGTGGGCATGTGAAAGAAAGCAGTTGGCAAAGAAGAAGGCTGCTGGCCCCTTTTCTAATATTACTAAATCTGGTCACTGGCAGTTACAGAGGCATTCCAGTATCTGAAGGTGAGTTATGCTCATTGTAATATTAAACAGCACACCCCTGAATAGAGATTTAAGATGCTAATGTGGTGGGTGAAATACAAAGTTGTATGTAAAACTGCATATAACAGAACACACATGTGAAGAAGATGTACTATGCAAATAACCCCCAAAGCCTTTGTTATGTGACTTCCAAATCTCAACTCTTTTTACAAAGAGGACATTTGAGCTACTAAACTCTTTCTTTGGTACTTCCCACTTTCTCCCTTAGAAAAATGGAAGTATGGCCTTTCTTAATGAATTATTTTGTTTGTTACTAACTGCATATCTCTAACTACTTTGTTCAGGGATAAAAGAACTGCCTCTGGAGGTGTCCATTGGGTCCTGATATCAGTTTAACTTAATTCATTACTATATAAACTCATAAAGTATAAATGAGTGAAAATAAAGTTGATGTTCTGAAAATTGGATTGAATGTTTATCAAGATTCATTATTGTAGGATATAAAATCTGCAATTAGGTGAGTTTAGGTGAACTATTCTAAAATATTGAGAACAAGAAACTTTAAAAATGTGAAATTTTGTATTCTTTATTTTATAAGTGTTAGTTTTCAAATACTAAATTGAGACTAGATATTAATCATGTTATGGGTGTGCTTTATGAAAGACTCTTAATTGCTCTTATAAGACCTATTCTGAAAGAACTACCATTAGATTTCTGTCAAAATATTGATGAAAATAGAGGAATTATATCCAAATAATTTAACGGCTGAGGTGGTTTTAATGTTGATCAATCAGAACAAATGCCTATCAAGTTGAAAAGGGTACTCAGCCTCAGAGTACATGGCTAGCATGAGTGAGACCCTGGATCCCATCCCCCGTACTGATGAAAAACAGAAAAAAGAAAGCATACTAAAATTTAAGCAATTATACAGCCTTGCTAGTGCATGCTGGCTGACAGTCAGTTCTCTCTACCAATGTTTTACATTAAAATTCAGCATTGTGAGAGTTCATACCATATAAAAAGTGATTCGTGGTTGAGATGTAGGCTTTGACTATCTGACCAGATCGTATCACTGATTCCCTCAAAGGAAGTCTTCACTTCACCCCTACTACTGTTAACCAGAGGTCCCCTGAACAGCAGGCTTATAGAGCACTCTCCATAGCCACCGTCCCCTCTAATAATGAGAACAAAGGTAAAGAAGATTCACTCCTGAGAAGGGGAAACATTAGAAGAGGGAAATTTTGTATTTTAAGTGACTATTTTCAAATATAAAGTGAAGAAACTGAGACTATAGATTAATAATGTTGTGAGCATGGTTTGTGTCATAGCAAAGGGCCCTTTAAACTGATAGAAAAGCAGTTAGAGAATTGCACAAACATTTTTAACTGGATAGGCATTTGTTCTGCTTGGTCAATGTTAAAACCATCCTAGTTGTTAAGCCATTCGCTTGACAATCATGTGATAAAAACAAAATCTGACCAAAAATTAGGGATGCGATTTTTAGCAGATGTGGGCAGGAAAAGAAAGCTCTGAATATTTACTGCTAGAATGAAGTTCATGAGCACTCACTTGGGAAGGTAAAAAGAGCTAATTGTGCAGCATATGAGATTGCCCTGTTGTCTTTTGACATTGTAGGAATTGTTGACTTACAGAAGCACAGAAAATACTGTCCAGTTTTGTCTCAACCACCAACCACCAAGTGGCTTAGAATTCAGAGTGAGTCCAGGTACAAAGGCAAAAAATACAAAAATAAACTCTGATTCTCACATAAGACAACCATATTATGGCCCACTATAACTGATGGCATTTAATTAACCAGAAATAATACAGTGAAAAGTAATGATTACTAAAGCAAATGATTGCAAAATGATGATTTTGTTAAATAAAAAGTATTATAGAGATATGAAGACGTTTTTCTCTTCATTGTCACACCTAAGAAAGCAGTCCTCTCTTCTTCTGAAATATTAGTGCCTTCTAACCTGGGCCAGGATGAGTTTGGCATTGCCATACAAGAGGCAGAAAACATGCTGATACCCAGGTACCATGTACTCCTCAGTGCAAGTGGCTGTGATGTTCCTGGGATACTCATGTTTCTATAGTTCCCCACCTCAAGCATTATTACTGGATCAGCTGCATCCACATTAACCAGGAACCTTTTAGAACTCACACTCTAATCTAGGCCCACCAAGAATCAGAATCTAAACTTAAACAAATTGTCACATGAACTGAATGCATGGTAAAATTGGAAAGCAGAATCCAGTTCTCAAAGGAAGGAGAATCTGCATGGGGGGGAGGGATAGCACAGTTGGTATTAAGCATGAGGCCTGAGTTCCATCTCTGCACACATAGACACACAAAAATCTCAAAAAATTATTTCTAAAATGTACAAAAATTAAAAAAATAATAAATGCTTTTTTAAAAAAAAGAAATAATAAGCCAAGCATGGTAGCAAGAGCTTGTAATCTCATCACTGGAGAGGTAGGAACAAACAGTCCTTAAAGCTGGTTGACTAGTTAGCTTAGCCTATTGGTCAAGTTATAGGCCAGGGGTACCTTATCTTAACAAAACATTGAACTGCACCTCAGCTATGATGCCTGGGATTGATCTCTAGCTGTTATAAACACATGCCCACACATATGCTGGCATCCATATACATACATGCACCTATATGTGCATACATCATGTACACACACACACACACACACACACACACCTATATTAGAATGGCCTGAGGGTTATTATTTTGTTGTTTTTAAGAAAGCATAGATGAGTGGGCTTGTGGGCACACACCTTAAATCCCAACATTTGGGAGGCAGAAGCAGGCAGATCTCTAAGAGTTTGATTCTTATCATGCTTTACACAATGAGTTCCAGTCAGCCATGGCTACATATTGAGACCCCCCCACCAAAAAAATAAAATAAAATAAGCCATATGTTTTGGACATTCTTGGTAAGGAGGAATCCAACTTTGTTTCTCTGGGGAAGAGTAAATTGTTGACAGACCAATTAGCAGCTGTTTGGGGACTGTAGGTAAGAGTCACAGAAGTGTGGCCAGTCATTTGGGGCTGAGGTGGGAACTACATGAGTAAGGGACTTTGCCCCCAGTCAAGTGTGTAAACCCCAGTTTCTCTTCTGAAGTTTCATCAGTGAATTACATCTGGCATCCAGGAGTCAGGACAAAACAGTGCCAGCCAGTACAAAGAGCACAGCAGATACTCCAACACTTGTACCAACTCATCCACAGTCATTAGCCTCAGTTATCAGCATCCTTTCATTTGTCCAGCAGAGCCTGGAGGAGTGGGTGCCATTGAAGACATCCAGATTACACTGAATTTCCCTGACAAGGTACTTCTAAAATTGGAGCTTCTTCCTGGGGTTTACCAGCCTTGGAGAAATTAGACACACAAAAGTGACATCCTCTGGGTATCTTTGAGCAATTGTTTCTACAAGTGTGGAAGAATAACTCTGCTCATGGTTGCAGTAATAACTGAGGATAATACCGATTGTGATACCCAGCTTGGAGGGACCATGACTTAGATATGGGGAAGAAGGTGCCTTACCAAATAAAATGAGAATCTCAGTGGTTTGATATAAAAAGAAAATAAAACAGCACAAATTCTTCTTCAAACAATGGAGACACTATATTTCTCCAAGCATCTCCCTGCTCCTGCTGTTTCTAACTCTACCGTCTTGACATGAAGCCTCCATAAGTGCCGCAAAGGAACCTGGAATCTTCCTCTGTTTTCTTACCCTTTTGGTCCAGAAGTGACTCAAGTCACTTTTGCTTACATTCATTGGTCAGAATGATGTCCTGTGTTTCAACCTAATGGGCAAGGATGATGGAGAATGTAGTCTTTCTTTGTGCTATGACGCAAGGTAACAAAAAACAAACAAAACAGTATTGTTTCTGCCTAGAAAAGAACATGCAGCCCGTGACTGAGTTTGCAGCACAGCCAGTGAGGTCATTCTTAATTTTGGTCCTAATGAAAAGCTGAAGGCAGGTTTGCAGGCCTGATGGTGCAAGTAAGGAGGATTGGAAGGAAACTCGGGGCTTGCTTGGGCTGCCCAGTGAATTCTAATTCAACCCAGTCAACAGTTAGAATTTGAGTCAAAATTGAAAAGAAAAATGAAAAAGACAAGTGAAAAAAACTTTTAATGAGAAGTAAGTTTTCCTAATTGCGTTGATAGTTTGGTTTGCTCCGTGTCCACATGTAAAGATTCCAAACTTGGCCTCTGCTCCACCTGACCTCATTGCTGATGGCTCCCTCCCAAAGGGACTAACCACAAGCTGTACAATCAACAAATACGTAAATTTATGGAATTAAGAGATTAAAAACCTTGACTTGTGCCTATCTGGACACTTGATAGTACCATTAAAGATTTAATAAGGAAAGATACTTTTAAATGCATAGGAAGCCCCACTAATAACTAATGACTTAATTTATCCGTGTCTTTCATCTTCCCCCAAAGCAGCCATAATTAAGGACTGATGATGTCATCATCTATAATAACAGCCCTATTTGTATCTCACTTTCGACTCTGAAGTCATCCCACAAGATCCTCACAACAACCATGAAGGATAGGAAGGTATTAGCCTTGCTCTGCAGATTAGGATGTTAGGATGCACTGGGGCTATGGAAGCAGCCTGAGATCCTCAGCCAATCCTGATACTGTCCCCAGGCATCAGATCCTCTGAGTCTCTACACTACACTTTTCTTCCACTGTGATGCAGAGACACTCTACAAACACCATCTGAGAAGCAGGAAAATAAAGTCTACTTTTTGATCCTTAACATGGAGAGGTCCAAGTTAACAATCACCCTGTCATACGAGCATCCTCATCCCAGTGTGGCTTTTTCTGAATGTCAGAGGAATAGAAGGCTTGACTGTACAGAGAAGGCCTGTTAAAGGGAGAAGAAGTAAATGTTTTAGGTTTTGGAGTCATATGGTTTGGGCTGCATGCTTATCTTCCAGTTATTGCTTTACAATATTTGAAAGTATAAAAATCCTTTTCATCCACAGGGGATTAAAAAAATAGCCTGTGGGCTGGCTTAATGTCACAGGCCCTAGTATTCCAGCTGCTGGCGTGGGATACTGTGTCCTCAGTGGTCATGCACCTGGCTTGGTAGGATGTAAACTGCTTCCTGCTGTGTCTCTGCTGACATCCTCCTACCTTGGGACCTGCTCAGCAGTTTTTTCTTTTCTTTTTCTTTTAGAATTGTTCCCCTTTTGAAAATAGATTCTTTCTCATACAATATATCCCGATTATAGTTTCCCCTCCCTCTATGTTTCCTGGTCCCTCTCCACCTTCCCTTCCCCTCAGGACCCACTCCATTTTTGTCTCTTATTAGATAAGAACAGGTTTCTGAGAGACAACACCCAAACATAACAGAGTAAAATATAAGATTAAGCAAAAACTATCATATCAAATTTGAACATGGCAGCCCAACAGGAGGAAATGAGTCCCAAGAGCAGGAACAAACATTAGAAACCCACTCGTTCTCACAGTCAAGAGTCCCATAAAAATACTAAGCTATTAGCTGTAATATGTATACATATGACCTGATGCAGACTTCTGCAGGCCTTGTGCTTGCTCTTCAGGCTCTGTGAGCTCATATGCACCTTGCTTAGTTGATTCAGAGGGCCTTATTCTCCTGGTGTCTTCTACACCCTTTGGTTCTTACAGACTTTCTACAGAACATGAAAGATTTTTTTTTTTAACCAGTCATGTTTGGTTTTAACTTAGGCCTTTGGGCTCTCTAGTCTCTGGTTCTTGATTACCTAAGCAGTGTTGGGTATAGATTCCTTCTCATTGAGTGGACCTTAAGTTAAAATCAGACATTGGTTGGCTAGTCCCATAAGTTTTGTGCCACCATTGCCATAGCATATTTTGCAGGCAGGATAGATTGTAGGTCAAAGGTTTTTGTGGCAAGGTTGGTTTCCATGTTTCTCTTTCACTCTCCTGTAAAGAGTACCTCCCCTCACCAAAGAAATGTGGGGTGAAGAATCCATGTAGATACCAGCTTGACTTCTCCATGTTCAATGAGTTGTGGGGTGTTGTCCTCCACAATAGGGCCCCACCATCGATTTGTGGAGAACAACTCTGTGTTGTAGCAATAACCTGGGTTGTTAGAGGATTTCCATGGGGCACCCTTGGTCAGCTACTCAATTGAATGCAACCCCTTCCTGCCACTAGAAGCCTTGCCTGGTGACAAGAGATGGCGGTTGAGATTCCATATCCCCCATTACTAGGAGTCCTCTTTAGGATCACCTTCATAGATTCCAGGAAATTCAGTGTGCTAGGTTTCCACACCACTCCCCCAAAGACCCCAAATTCCAGAAGTCTCCCCACACTCTCTCCTTCCACCCTGTCTCCCCACCATCTGAGCTCCCAACTCCCATCCCCACCTACCCCAAGTCCACCCACAAAAATCTATTCTATTTTCCCCTCCAGGGAGATCCACATATCTCCCCTTGAGCCCTCCCCTTTACCTAAAGTCTCTGGACCTATGGATTGTAAATTGGTTATCATTTACTTAATGACTAATCTCCACTTACAAGGTTTGTCTTTCTGAGTCTGGGTTACCTCACTCAGGATGACTTTTTTCTAGTCTATCCATTTGCCTGCAAATTTCATGATGTCATTTTTTTAACAACCAAGTAATAATTTGTTGTGTAAATGTGGATTTTCTTTATCCATTCTCTTGTTAAGGAACATCTAGGTTCTTTCCAGCTTCTGGCTATTATGAATAAAACCTCATTGAACATGGCTGAGCAAGTGTCCTTGTGGCAGAATGGAGTCCTACCACATTTAGGTGTATGATCAAGTGATATAACTGGATCCTGAAGAAAATCAATTCCTAACCTTCTGAGAAAACATCATATTGATTTCCATAGTGGCTATACAAGTTTGCATTCCCACTAACGATGCAGGAGTGTAATTGATGTTGGCTATAGACTTTCTGTGAACTGCCTTTATTATGTTTAGGTTAAGTCCCTTGTATCTCTACTCTTTTCAGGATTTTATCATGAAGGAGTGTTGGATTTTGTCAAAGGATTTTTCTGCATCTAATTAGATGATTGTGTGGGGTTTTTCTTTCAGTTTGTTTATATGGTGGATTACATTTACTGATTTTCATATATTGAACCATCCCTTCATCTCTAGAATGAAGTCCACTTGATCATGGTGGATGATCTCTTTTATGAGTTCTTGGATTAAGTTTGCAAGTATTTTATTGAGTATTTTTCACCTATGTTCATAAGGGAAATTTGTCTGTAATTCTCTTTGTTGAATCTTCATGTGGTATCAGGGCAACTGTGGCCTCATAAAATAAAATGGGCAATATTTCTTCTGTTTCTATTTGTGGAATTATTTAAGAAGTATTTGTGTAAACTCTTCTTTGAAATTCTGGTAGAATTCTGCACTAAAACCATCTGACCCTGGGCTTATTTTGGTTGGGAGATTTTATATATATATATATATATATATATATATGAACATGAATGAATAAAGCTATAGTAGTGTTTCTTTTACAAACTTGGGTGTCCTTGTGTTTGGGACATAGATGTTAAGAATTGAGATGTCATCTTGGTGGATTTTTTCCTTTGATGAGTATTTAGTGTCTTTCCCTATCTCTTCTGATTAATTTTGGTTTGAAGTTTATTTTTGTTACATATTACAGTGGCTACATCAGCTTGCTTCTTAGGTACATTTGCTTGGGATATTTTTTCCAACCCTTTACCCTGAGATAATGTCTATCCCTGATGTTGAGTGTGTTTCTTGGATTCAGTAGAAGAATGAATCCTATTTTTAGATCTATTCTGTTAGTCTGTGTCTTTTTCTACTAGGGAATTAAGACTGTTGCTATTGAGAGCTATCAATGACAAATTGTTGATTCTAGTTATTTTGGTGATGATGGTGGTGGTAGTGATGATGGGGTATATGTGTGTCTGTGTGTCTGTGTTTCCCTTCTTTTGATTATGCTGGCATGAGATTGTTTATTTCTTGTGTTTTTATGGGTGTAGTTAACCTCCTTAGGTTGGACTTTTCCTTTTAATACTTTCTATAGGGATGTATTTATAGACAGATATTGTTTAAATTTGACTTTATCATGTAATAGCTTTTTTTTTTTCCATTTATGGTGATTGAAAGTTTTGCTGAGTATACTAGTCTGAGCTAGCATTTGTGGTCTCTTAGAGTCTGCAGCACATCTCTTCAGGCCCTTCTGGCTTTTAGAATCTCCATTAAGAAGACAAGTGTAATTCAATTAGGTCTGCCTTTACATGTCACTTGGTCTTTTTCTGTTGCAATTTTAAATATTCTTTTTTTTTTGTTGTTCTGTATGTTTAGTGTTTTGATTGTTATGTGGTGAAGGGACTTTCTTTTTTGGTCCTGTCTATTTGGTGTTCTGTATGCTTCTTGTACCTTGATAGGCATCTCCTTCTTTAGGTTAGGAAAATTTTTTTCTATGATTTTGTTGAAAATATTTTCTGGGCCTTTGAGCTGAGATTCTTCTCCTTCATCTATTCCTATTATTCTTAGGTTTAGTAGGTAGCTGTTCCAGCTTTGACCTGGAAGTATTACCCCTAGTGAGGCTTCTGATAACTGCCACGCCTACCTATGACCTGCCCCTGGGGTGGAGCTGAGATGGGAGCCCTTAAGACTCAAGATCTGATGTGCTGGCCCTCTTGGTTCCTTGAGATCCTGGATGCTGGATGGTAGACTGAGCAGAGTTCTCCAGAGAACCCCGTTGGACTGCACCTCACCTCTCTTGGATCCTATAACCAACCCCTTTACTGGGTGTGAGTTACCCCAAAATAAACCTCCTTTTTAACTATATGGAGTTGCCTTGTTAATCCCAACAATACTTAGGTTTGATCTTTTTGGATGCTTTATGTCAGGAGATTTTTAGATTTAACACCTTCTTTAACTAATGCGTCCATTTCTTCTATCATATCTTTAATGCACAGGATTCTTTCTTCCATCTCTTGTATTATGTTGGTCAAGCTTTCCTCTTTGGTTCCTGTTTGAATTGGTAAATTTTTCATTTACAGAATTCCATCAATTTCTGAGTTTTTGTTGTTGTTGTTCTTGATTCTATTTCCATTTTTAGATCTTGACCAATTTTATTAATTTCCTTCAAATGCTTGTGTTTCCTTGGATTTCTTTAAGGGATTTATCAATTTCCTCCAATTTTTGTTTATGTTTTCCTGGATTCTATAAGATATTTATTTATTTCCTCTTTCAGGATCTGTATCATCTCCATATAGCTGGTCTTAAGGTCTTTTTCTTGTGCTTCAGCTATGTTAGAATATTTAGGGGCTGTTGTGGAGCTGGGTTCTAGTGGAGACACATTTCCCTGGCTGTTGATGATTGTGTTTTTACACTGGTTTCTCGGCATCTGGGTGTGAGATGATTAAACATTTAGGTGCTGACTTCTGGATTTGTCTGTGTGCATGCATGTTTTGTTCCTTAGTTTCTGTTTCTTGTCTGGATTTTAGGAGAGTCTAATGATTGTATGTTGCCTGCTTCCCCGTTCTGTGTAGCTGGTATGTTTTCAGTGAATGCCTGCTGGTTTGGAGGCTGGGATAATGGGATGGGCTAGGGGAAGGAAGTTGGGGGAGGGGTGTTTGTGCTCCACTGGGAATGGGGTCAGAGAGGAAAGGGAGACCACAGCAGGCTTCCTGCTACTGAGGTGGGGATGAGCCTGGTGGGGATTGGATCTCTGGAGCAAGAGGAAAGATGTGGGTCCATCTTCAGCCTACCTGTTGTCCTGGAAGGAGCAAGAGTGGCCCTTGGGTTAGCAAGGGTGGCTGCTGGGGTTGGTGTCAGGGGCAAAGCAACATGTGGGGGAAGGGAGGTTAGAAGGGGAAGATCTATGAAATCCACAGGAAATGGGGGGCAAGGAAGGTTGTTACGGGTGTTCTGAAGCAGAACTAAGGATGAGACTGGGGCACTAGATCTGGAGGAAACAGCAATTTCCTTTAAAGTTGAAAGTTGCTCTCTTTTAGCTGAGACACACTACTTCTTGCCTCTGAATTTCTGACTTGGATTGTACAGGATTTTTCAAACTTCCCTTGTGGTCAGGAGCTATGGGCCACAGTGTACCTCTTCTTTGAAGAGCAGGGCTGCTGCTGCTGCCCACTTACTGATGTTGGGTTCCTCCATAGGACTCTTCCACCTCTTTATATAACCTTGTCCCCACCCCCTGCTTTTGAAATTCTTCTCATTATATCTTACTGATACCAGTGAGGGAATAGGCTGGGATATGCAAGATTAACAGTCAAGCACGTTGACTATAACAAGGATGTGACATCAGGCCGGGGAGGGGAGTCCCCATACTATAGAATGAGGAGGGTCACTCATTTCCAGTGGTGAGTGTAGGCAGACCTAGTCATGGTCATACATGAACT